>NC_060888.1:396891-401891 GCF_014805685.1 Silurus meridionalis | reverse complement strand
CAGCGTGAGTCGTTCAGGCTGAAACATGTGAGTCAGAGCGCTACACGCCTGCTCCAGGTTTTCAGCTTTTATTAGCTCGTTAATTGGTGAGAGGAAAAAAAGCCTCCACTGTGTGTTAATTCGTGTGTTTGCCGAGTTGGAGACTCCGCTCCGATTCAATTAAAGCCAATTTCCTGTTGTTTTGACACAGCAGGTAAGAAATGAATATTAAATGTCACAATAGATTGATATTGAACACAGAATGGAGTGAAGGACATGTAAAGTCTCTGAGTAATGACATTAACACTCATTACATTAGTGTACAGTATAAACACACACACACACACACACACACACACACACACACACACACACACACACACAGAGCAGTGCTGATAGAATCACACATCACACAAAACTCAGAACGAGGGATTTTCTCCAACTTTCATTCATGTTTCTCAAACAGAAGGCAGAGACACAAAATTTACTGATTCAGCAAAACATCCTGTAAACCACAAACCATGAAGAGGACTGAGATACTACCATAAACACTCATCACCACATCCCCCCAGTCAGAGAGAGAGAGAGAGAGAGAGAGAGAGAGAGAGAGAGAGAGACTTTGACTTTTACACTCCTTTATTTAACACAAGTCACGTAATGTCCTGGATGGTATCAGGTACTAGGACATAGAAGTTAAACAAAAAGATAAATAGTCAAACATGATAAAAATAATAAATAAATAAATAAATATATAACATTAAATAGACATTAATAAAACAAGACAATGACAGGTTCTAAAAAAAATGGGGGTGGGTGTAAACGTTTAGTCGAGCTCTGGTGCAAAGTTCAATTCCCTTTCTTTCAAAAACCAAAGAGCTGCTCCACAACACCACACAGTCTCAAACATCTCCAGATCCCCCATACTCTTGTAAAAGTTAAAATCAACAAAAATCCTGGATTTCGTCAGTCTGGAGAAGATTCTAGCGGCATCACAGTCAGTTTTCTGAACCATTTTGTTCTTTCTGCTCAGGTATATTGCCATTTTAGCTTGACCAAAAATAAAATTAATCAACTGACACATAAACCTGTTTCTCCTGCTGTACTTAAAACCCAGAATAAAACACTGAAGAGTAAAAGTCACATTCAAGGAACTAAAAATACATTTTAAAAACTCAAAAAAAGAATGCAACCTGGAGCATTGAGTAAAAGCATGAAAAACAGTTTCTCTCTGTGAACAGAACGGACAGTCTTGTAAAACATTGGGGTTTAAAACAGAAATAAAAGAGTTCACAGAGATAATGCAGTGTAAAATCCTCCACTGGAGGTCGGCAGCTTTTTTAGGTAATGGTGGTTTGTACAGTGTCTCCACTCTGGCTTAGTATCATTGTTAAGACCAAAAAAATTCCTCCACTGGGTGTCCACCCTCCCACTCAGTTTCTTCTTGTTTAAAACTTTAACACAGGCCCTGTAGAGCAGCTTCCCCGTCACTGTCCCAAAGTTCATCTCCCCTTCGCCCCTGCACTCCAGGAGGGGGCCACCACATCCGTCGAGGTCCGGAGCGATGTCCAGCTGGGGAAAGGGTTCCTCCTCTGCAGGACCACTCTCGCCGATTATATAGTCCTTCAGCTGAACACGCTCCTCTGCCGTTAATGTAGACCTCCATCTCAGCAGGAGCTGGTTAGCTATGCGCAGGGATCGTAGCCCTATATGTGCAGCCAGGTCTTCCCTCGTGACAGGTCTGTCCCCGCAATGTTCACCAGCTCCCCGAGTGTGACGATCCCCGAGGCGATCATGGCCCTGGACAGTGTGGGGGTGGTCGCACCGGAGATGTCCAGCTGACTCCCATTGACTAGGGGCTCCTTCAGCAGCCAGTGTAGTGTTCTGCAGCCCTTTATCCTTTTCTTAAAGAAAGTCCATATTTTTAAAAGTCCATGTAAAAGACTGGTAACCCAGTAACATTCAGCGTGCCCGTGTCCGTTAAAAACAAAGTGCTGTCCAGCCCCAGTCCTCCTGCCATGTGCAAAGGTCCACTGGCTGCTGTCCTCCATACCAGTTTCCTGGGCCCGGTTAAGAGTCTCTGTATCACCTGGAGAGAGAGAGAGAGAGAGACAGAAAAGAGAAAGAAAAGAGAAAGATAGATAGAGAGAGAGAGAGAGAGAGAGAGAGAGAGAGAGAGAGAGAGAGAGAAAGACTTTTATCTTTTTGATGTATTTTATTATCTCAGTATCAGTAAGTACAAACTTTCTAATGTGATGGAGCTTTTTGGAGAACACTTTTCCAGGTTGAAGATGTAGGAGTGTAGGAGTGTAGGAATGTCCACGTCGTGTACAGAGATGAAGAAAGTGCTTACGATCGCTGCTTTGTTTGTTTTTACCTCCTGCCTCTTCTGCATGAAGCTGCTCTTCTCCTTCGTGTTGTGTGGATTTAGTACGGCCTTTTCTAGATTTAGTTTGGTCTTTAATTGTAAGAGAGGTGTTTGATGTAAATTGGTGACAGAACACTTTTATCTGGGTCTTTTCCTCGTCCCACCACTGCAGAAGGTTTCATAGTCTTTATTGTGTTTTGTGTCCCTGAAAAGACACAATTTACCATAAACCTCTAGATTACTTTAATATTTAGTATTTATGTGAAGCTGCTTTGAGACCCTGTGCCCTGTTTAAAGTGCTCTACCTTTACCAATAAACTGAACTGAAACGTGGGAAAACCCTGTGGTTTGTGTTCGAGTGATAGGTGATGTGATCTGAGATACATGATGTAACACAGGCATTTATCACTCCATTACAGTGTGTTGTTCATGTAGAAATGATCTAGACGTCCAGCTCTAATCCTCCAAACTGCTACTTTAATCCATCTGTACTGTTCAACTCCTTTCTTCTTTTCTCTCTACACATCCACCAGCACGTCTCCTCACTTCCACTAAAACTTGAGCAGATAGAAAGTGAGCTTCTTCATTGTTTCTGTCTTCAGTGAAATCAATTGTGTAATTCAAATTCCCACTGATGACCATAAAAAAAAACATCTCATGGAGAAGTTCATGCATTTTCAACAGTTTTAAATAAGTTGATTCTTTCCTGGAGCATCAATTTGAACAAATACAAATTCCATATTGTTGATTTTTACTCTAACGAGGAGTAAACAGCTCTTCTACACCTCTCGACATGTTCACATCACCGTGGGTTCCTGTAAAAACATCACGTCGAGCTCTTTCAGATTTCTGCATTATTTTATTTATTAGTCTTTCTCCCTTTTTACATTTAACGACCCAAACTGTAGGATGTTAATAATAAGAGGAAGAAACAGTTGTGATGAAACACAGGTGGAAAAGGAAGAGGTCTCCATGTGCACTTATTTTAGTTTACCTTTTACAGCTCCACATGTAACCTTGACAACCATTTCTTCTGTAATAAAATCCTCAAGACTGCTTTTTTTATGTGAGTTTATGACCAATACAACAAACGTATTCAAGTCTGGAGGAAAAATTCTAGGGTTGAAGCAGAGAGCATGGTGACGGGAACATTCACATCTCCTTCACTCAGATACCATCATCTACCACTTTATTCACCAAACTCTGTTTTCAGAAACACAACAACTGCCAGCATGTGTGTGTGTGTGTGTGTGTGTGTGTGTGTGTGTGTTTGTGTGTCTGTCTGTGGGTGTGGCCTCTCATTATTCAGTTTTGTGGAGTTGAATGCCCGTCCACACACCAGCTTTAGGAGTGAAGGGGGTGTGGCCTAATATCTGGAGGCAGAGTTTGTGTGCTAGAAGTGATTTAGATGAATTTCAGTTGTAATGCACTAATGAGAGCAGATCAGTAGAGCAGGAACACACACTGTGTTTCAGTTGGGTGGAGTGTGTCTAAATGAAGAATTCACACACACACACACACACACACACACACACACACACACAGAATCAGAATCTTGAATGAAGGAAAGGACAAAATGATGAAATTTAGACTAAATCCTCTAATGGAAGTGTGTGGTGTGGAGATAACAGTGTTGTGATTTTGTGTTACAGTGGTGCGTTATGTTATTGTGATGTGTTGTAGTAGTTTGGACTGTGGAGTTGTGTTTTAAGGTTTTGCAGTTTTGCATTGTTGTTGAGTTGTGGTGCGGTGTTGGAATGTTGCGTTACGGTGATGCTTTGCAGAGTTGCATTACGATGTTGTGGTGTTTTGTTGCATTACAATGTTACATTATGTTATTGTTTTACTGTGTTGTGTTGCAATGATGTGTTTTGGTGTTGCAATGTTGCATTACAGTTTTGCACTGCAGTGTTGTGTTGCATTACATTGTAATGTTGTGGTGTTGCGTTGCGTTGCGTTGCGATGTTGAGGCGAGGTGCACACCAGCAGAATGATGCAATGCTTCTCATGACATCTTCCCTACTTCTGGACAATTAGTCTAATTTCTGCAGTCACATGACCTCGTGTATAACAAAACACATTTCTCATCACATCCTGTGTTTCCTCTCGGCTCATCTCATCCCAAACTTATCCATCCATCCTTCCATCCATCCATCCATATTACACACACACACACACACACACACACACACACACACACACACACACACACACACAATTCAATTAAGCTATCATAAATCTGAAATTAGGGAAGGCAGCTATGAAATATGAGATTCTGCATCCATCTGGATCATTTTGTCTCTCTCTATATCTCAACCCCCCCCCCCTCTCTATCACATGCCTCTCTCTCTCTCTCTCTCTCTCTCTCTCTCTCTCTCTCACACTCTCACTAGTTCCTGGGGCTCACAAATGGACCTTGCAGAGGGTTTTGAGACGGTCTTGTCCCTTTCTCATGCCTCTCCTGCCAGGTCCAGCACTTGTTCACATGATTCTAAAGCACAGTGGCTTCTTCACCTATGTGATGAGAGCATTCAACTCCACCTCTTTTCCTCTGAGGGGCGTCGCTTTGCGAGTCGGAGGTCGAGGAGCCCATGGAGGATGTGTGACTCGGGCTGTCAGATTTGTCTTGGCCAGCTGAAAAGTAGAGAGCGGTTTT
>NC_060888.1:349391-389391 GCF_014805685.1 Silurus meridionalis | reverse complement strand
TGAAACACGTCGCTGCTTTCACACGCGTACAAAACGTCTGCTGAAAGGCTTCTTTCACGCCGCTGACGTCGATGTTATCAGTCATCAGAGCGCTCGATTCTGCTCCCTGATACCAGCGCAAGCATTTACCCCGCGAGGCGACGCCAGCTTTATGTAGGCAAAAGAAAACATTCGCAAATAAAAACCTGCTCTGAAAGAACGCTTCCTCAAAAGAGAGAGAGAGAGAGAGAGAAAGAAGCTGTGTTTTTTTATTTGGGGAATAAAGCTGATATTGTGCAGGAGATTGAATCTCACCACCTTTTCTTTTTACTCCCTCTCTCCTGATATTCACAGAGGAATACGAGCTTATGAAATCAGGGTTTTCTTCTTCTTTGTGAACGAGTGCGCTGGAGGAGAGAGGTGTAATGAAAGGAAATGGAAATGTTAAGTAATGTTTGGTTTGTAATCCAAAGAAATCTTTTGTTTAGATGAAACGTGTGTTTAAAATCCACTTCCTGTTGGAGCTGAAGAGCGTGATGAAGAAACGTGCGCTAACACGCTACACTTTAGCTCTGTTTCTGACTCACACTCAATACACACACACACACACACACACACACACACACACACACACACAGCTATTTTAATAATGGACATAATTAAAGGAATGAAGTGCAGTGCAGCCTGGACCAGGAGAAACCACCATCTTTATTTATTCTTCAAAAGAGAAATTATAGATTTATTTTATTTTTAATGCTACAACAACAACAACAACAACAACAACAACAAAAACAACACTGCTACTATTAATAATCCCCATATTTTCTCTTCCTGTTTATTTTATTCTTATTTTCCATTATATTCATTGTTCTTTACTCAAAATTATTTATTACTGTTTATTCCTTACTGATTATTTACTGATTATTACTGATTATTTACTGATTATTACTGATTATTACTGATTATTACTGATTATTACTGATTATTACTGATTATTACTGATTATTACTGATTATTTACTGATTATTACTGATTATTACTGATTATTACTGATTATTTACTGATTATTACTGATTATTTACTGATTATTACTGATTATTTACTGATTATTACTGATTATTACTGATTATTACTGATTATTACTGATTATTTACTGATTATTACTGATTATTACTGATTATTACTGATTATTTACTGATTATTACTGATTATTACTGATTATTACTGATTATTTACTGATTATTACTGATTATTACTGATTATTACTGATTATTTACTGATTATTACTGATTATTACTGATTATTTACTGATTATTACTGATTATTTACTGATTATTACTGATTATTTACTGATTATTACTGATTATTACTGATTATTTACTGATTATTACTGATTATTACTGATTATTTACTGATTATTACTGATTATTTACTGATTATTACTGATTATTTACTGATTATTACTGATTATTTACTGATTATTTACTGATTATTACTGATTATTACTGATTATTTACTGATTATTACTGATTATTACTGATTATTACTGATTATTACTGATTATTTACTGATACTGATTATAATAATACTGATTATTTGGATCTCTGTAAAGCTGCTTTATGTCCATTGTTAAATATTTTATAGAAATAAAAGTGAATAAATTGCATTTGCATTATTTTGTTTAACTTCTGTTTCTTTATATCTGATGGTTATGTTTGTTTCTGTTCATTACAGTTTTAATGATTAATTATAGTTTAATTTAGTTTATTACTGTTATAACTTCATGTTTAAAACAAATTTAAATGAACAGTTGCATCTTTGGCTCTGAATTGTTATGTTTTGTCTTAAAGTTCTGTTGTTTATTCATCACTAACTACATCTGAGATCAAACGACCCATTCAAGTTCTTCTGATGGTGATAATTATATTCTGGATTTTTGGTTTCTTCAAACACAATTGTGAATGTGATTAGATGTGATTTCTACAGCAGAGCTCATTTGTCTGAGGTCATTGTGTGTTTGTGTGTTGTTTAAAAAGGCTATATATATATATATTGGTGTTCATTACTAGAGATTTAAAGCACTTTTGTACGTCGCTCTGGATAAGGGCATCTGATAAATGCCGCAAATGTAGAACCCGTGACCTGCCAGACTGTGATTGGTTGGTCAGTGGGACAGTGATATCCGGTGAACATGCACGTTTTTTCCTGCTAAAGAATTAAATTGAACCCCATGGAGAAACTCTACAGAAACAAGGAGAAAGTACTGGCAGGAATTTCCTGACTAATGAAACAAACAGAACCAGTGTTCCCATGGTGTGTGTGTGTGTGTGTGTGTGTGTGTGTATATTTGGGTTAAATATTTTTATACATATCTTTCATGATGTCAGAGCCACAACAGGACTCATTAGAACCTGCGGAAATGTGAAATATTCGCTTCAGGTTTATTTGTGCAGAGTTTTAATAATAAACATTTTTCTTCAGCAGCTTTACACAAATAAATAAACCACATTCTACACTGTGGTCGTTTTACTACTTTACTGTACTCGAGTCAAAATGTTCGTATGAGGTTCAATAAACTAATCAGGTAAATAATTTCCTCTGGAGAAAAAACAGATCTTTTCCATAACGTGCTGTGCTGAAGGATCCAGATGATCCTGCATCACATATTAAAAGTTCTCTGTATCATTTTACAGCCTACTGTAACAGGCTCCTTCAGTTATAATGCACCAGACATTGCTGTGAGTAACGTCGTGTATCACCTGCAACCAGAAAGCCATGATCTTATCCTGATTATACTGAACATGTCTGAGATCACAGATCTGTTGCTAGGACAACAAATCCAGGAGGAGCTTTAAAACACCAAACAATCCTGGATCGTGACAATTTGTCAACATTTAAACCAGGTATGAAGAACTTTTCAAATCAAATCAAATTTTATTTGTCACATACACAAACATACAGAGTACGACATGCAGTGAGATGCTTTTACAACGGTCAAGTATCAAATGGAAGTTAGGAAAGATAAACCAAGAAAAAGAAGGTAGATAAATAAAAGTATAAACTATATAAAATATAAAATATATGAAGATATGTGAAAATAAGAGTATAGACATAGACGCGTATGACAGTAAAAATGTAAGTGATTTACGTAATTTTGTCTTTAAGGTGTCCATGTGGTATAAAGTGCCACTGCTGTGCAAGTCCACTGATTAAAGTCACAGTTAAAGTTACAGTCCAGAGTGAGAGTCATAGTGCAAAAAAAATGTGCAGAAAAGGTGGAGATGGAAAGAGAGATCCAGAACTAGATCCTGGGTGTTTCCTGGTTTAAACTCCGAATGGCCTGCCGGCAGAAGCTCCTCCACATTCTCTCTGTGTTCACTTTCAGGGAGCAGAAGCGTTTCCCTGAACATAACAAAGAAAAGAGTCCATTGTTGGGATGGCTGAGGTCCTTCACAATCTTCCTGGCTCTGGTCCAGCACTGCGTGCTGTAGATGTCCTGCAGGTTAGGGAGCTCGGTGTGGATGGTACGTTCAGCTGACGCACCACCATCTGGAGGAGTCGCCTGTCCTGCATGGTGCTGTTCCCGAACCAGGAAGTGATGATACTCGTCAGGACGCTCTCAATGGTGCAGGTGTAGAATGTTTTTAGCACCTGAGAGGGAGTTTAAAGTTCCTTAAGCATCTCAGATGGTAGAGACGCTGCTGGGGCTTCTTCTTCACCAGGGTGTGTTGTTTAAAAGGCTATATATATATATATTGGTGTTCATTACTAGAGATTTAAAGCACTTTTGTACGTCGCTCTGGATAAGGGCATCTGATAAATGCCGCAAATGTAGAACCCGTGACCTGCCAGACTGTGATTGGTTGGTCAGTGGGACAGTGATATCCGGTGAACATGCACGGTTTTTCCTGCTAAAGAATTAAATTGAACCCCATGGAGAAACTCTACAGAAACAAGGAGAAAGTACTGGCAGGAATTTCCTGACTAATGAAACAAACAGAACCAGTGTTCCCATGGTGTGTGTGTGTGTGTGTGTGTGTGTGTATATTTGGGTTAAATATTTTTATACATATCTTTCATGATGTCAGAGCCACAACAGGACTCATTAGAACCTGCGGAAATGTGAAATATTCGCTTCAGGTTTATTTGTGCAGAGTTTTAATAATAAACATTTTTCTTCAGCAGCTTTACACAAATAAATAAACCACATTCTACACTGTGGTCGTTTTACTACTTTACTGTACTCGAGTCAAAATGTTCGTATGAGGTTCAATAAACTAATCAGGTAAATAATTTCCTCTGGAGAAAAACAGATCTTTTCCATAACGTGCTGTGCTGAAGGATCCAGATGATCCTGCATCACATATTAAAAGTTCTCTGTATCATTTTTACAGCCTACTGTAACAGGCTCCTTCAGTTATAATGCACCAGACATTGCTGTGAGTAACGTCGTGTATCACCTGCAACCAGAAAGCCATGATCTTATCCTGATTATACTGAACATGTCTGAGATCACAGATCTGTTGCTAGGACAACAAATCCAGGAGGAGCTTTAAAACACCAAACAATCCTGGATCGTGACAATTTGTCAACATTTAAACCAGGTATGAAGAACTTTTCAAATCAAATCAAATTTTATTTGTCACATACACAAACATACAGAGTACGACATGCAGTGAGATGCTTTTACAACGGTCAAGTATCAAATGGAAGTTAGGAAAGATAAACCAAGAAAAAGAAGGTAGATAAATAAAAGTATAAACTATATAAAATATAAAATATATGAAGATATGTGAAAATAAGAGTATAGACATAACGCCGTATGACAGTAAAAATGTAAGTGATTTACGTAATTTTGTCTTTAAGGTGTCCATGTGGTATAAAGTGCCACTGCTGTGCAAGTCCACTGATTAAAGTCACAGTTAAAGTTACAGTCCAGAGTGAGAGTCATAGTGCAAAAAAATGTGCAGAAAAGGTGGAGATGGAAAGAGATCCAGAACTAGATCCTGGGTGTTTCCTGGTTTAAACTCCGAATGGCCTGCGGCAGAAGCTCCTCCACATTCTCTCTGTGTTCACTTTCAGGAGCAGAAGCGTTTCCCTGAACATAACAAAGAAAAGAGTCCATTGTTGGGATGGCTGAGGTCCTTCACAATCTTCCTGGCTCTGGTCCAGCACTGCGTGCTGTAGATGTCCTGCAGGTTAGGGAGCTCGGTGTGGATGGTACGTTCAGCTGAACGCACCACCATCTGGAGGAGTCGCCTGTCCTGCATGGTGCTGTTCCCGAACCAGGAAGTGATGATACTCGTCAGGACGCTCTCAATGGTGCAGGTGTAGAATGTTTTTAGCACCTGAGAGGGGAGTTTAAAGTTCCTTAAGCATCTCAGATGGTAGAGACGCTGCTGGGGCTTCTTCTTCACCAGGGTGTTGATGTTACAGGACCAAGACAGGTCCTGTGTGATGTGAACACCAAGGTACCGGAAACTGTCCACTCTCTCCACTGAAGATCTGTTGATGTTTAGCGGTTGGTATGACCGCTCCTGCTTCATGCTGAAGTCCACTATCAACTCCTTTGACTTGCTGACGTTCAGGAGAAGGTTGTTCTCCTGGCACCATCTCTCCAGGTTTTTAACCTCCTGTAGGTAGGCCGTCTCGTCGTTGAATGATTCCCCTTTCTGTAGTCCAGGTGGCTCTTCGTTCTGTGCAGAAGATTTGCGATGGCGTCCTCAGTAGATCGGTTCTGGCAGTACACAAACTGTAGGGGATTCAGTGTGTCTGGTAGTGATGCAGTGATGAAGTCTCTGACCAGTCTCTCAACGCACTTTATCACTACTGAGGTTCAGCCATGTCTCGGTGAAGCAGAGAAGGTTGCAGTCTCGAATGTCTCTCTGGAACTTGACCCTTGCCCTGAGGTCGTCAAGCTTGTTCTCCAGTGACTGGACGTTAACAGGATACTAGGTGTGGAGCATGTGTGTGTGTGTATATTTGGGTTAAATATTTTTATACATATCTTTCATGATGTCAGAGCCACAACAGGACTCATTAGAACCTGCGGAAATGTGAAATATTCGCTTCAGGTTTATTTGTGCAGAGTTTTAATAATAAACATTTTCTTCAGCAGCTTTACACAAATAAATAAACCACATTCTACACTGTGGTCGTTTTACTACTTTACTGTACTCGAGTCAAAATGTTCGTATGAGGTTCAATAAACTAATCAGGTAAATAATTTCCTCTGGAGAAAAAACAGATCTTTTCCATAACGTGCTGTGCTGAAGGATCCAGATGATCCTGCATCACATATTAAAAGTTCTCTGTATCATTTTACAGCCTACTGTAACAGGCTCCTTCAGTTATAATGCACCAGACATTGCTGTGAGTAACGTCGTGTATCACCTGCAACCAGAAAGCCATGATCTTATCCTGATTATACTGAACATGTCTGAGATCACAGATCTGTTGCTAGGACAACAAATCCAGGAGGAGCTTTAAAACACCAAACAATCCTGGATCGTGACAATTTGTCAACATTTAAACCAGGTATGAAGAACTTTTCAAATCAAATCAAATTTTATTTGTCACATACACAAACATACAGAGTACGACATGCAGTGAGATGCTTTTACAACGGTCAAGTATCAAATGGAAGTTAGGAAAGATAAACCAAGAAAAAGAAGGTAGATAAATAAAAGTATAAACTATATAAAATATAAAATATATGAAGATATGTGAAAATAAGAGTATAGACATAGACGCGTATGACAGTAAAAATGTAAGTGATTTACGTAATTTTGTCTTTAAGGTGTCCATGTGGTATAAAGTGCCACTGCTGTGCAAGTCCACTGATTAAAGTCACAGTTAAAGTTACAGTCCAGAGTGAGAGTCATAGTGCAAAAAAATGTGCAGAAAAGGTGGAGATGGAAAGAGATCCAGAACTAGATCCTGGGTGTTTCCTGGTTTAAACTCCGAATGGCCTGCCGCAGAAGCTCCTCCACATTCTCTCTGTGTTCACTTTCAGGAGCAGAAGCGTTTCCCTGAACATAACAAAGAAAAGAGTCCATTGTTGGGATGGCTGAGGTCCTTCACAATCTTCCTGGCTCTGGTCCAGCACTGCGTGCTGTAGATGTCCTGCAGGTTAGGGAGCTCGGTGTGGATGGTACGTTCAGCTGAACGCACTTTATCACTACTGAGGTTCAGCCATGTCTCGGTGAAGCAGAGAAGGTTGCAGTCTCGAATGTCTCTCTGGAACTTGACCCTTGCCCTGAGGTCGTCAAGCTTGTTCTCCAGTGACTGGACGTTAACAGGATACTAGGTAAGGGAGCACAGTAAACGCATGCCCTTAGCCTGTTCCTGACGCCGGCTCGTTTCCCTCGCGGACGCTGGTACGGGTCGCATCCTTTGTTCTTTCTTAGAATCTCGCAAAAGGTTTTGTTTACAATATACTGTGTGGAGGTGGAAGCTCAGGGGGCTGAGACACTGGACCGCTGACCAAAAGGTTTAAATCCCAGCACCATCAAGCTGCCACTGCTGAGCCCATGAGTAAGGACATTTATATAAGTCTGAATAAATATTCATTAAGAATAAATACTAACAATTCTTTAATTTTGCTACATAAAGATCCTAATAAATATTTCTTGAAGAATTTCATCAGACACTCATTTATTTTTACATTTAAACATAAATCCAGTGAATTGAGAATCAGTGGATCAGTTAAAGTTCACACATTCACACTTTCTATTTTAGTTCGAGGTTTTTATATCTTTCACTCTGCACTTTTCCCTGCCATGGTTTTTGACCTGTTTGGACTCAGAGTTCAGACTAAAGTAAACACTGAATTTCTGACCTCCTACAATGTTATAATCACACTCATAATAATCTCCAACTCTCTTCTATTTTATCTTTAGGTTACGTCACACACACATCCAGTTTCTGTTTCAAAATTCCAAAAGTGCTGCAAAAATAAAAGGAATAAACGAATAAGAGTGCTGAGAGAACTATTATAATCAAATCACCATTCGGGATAAAGTCACTGTGGTGACGTGGAGCGATGCTGCTGATTGGTCGAGTTCTCTAATGAATCAGCTGGTATTGTACTTTCTCCAGCAGTGAGAAATGTTCACGCTTTAATCTGAAACTGAAAGAAAAAAGCAGAAACACCTCTGAGTGCCCTGGGTTCAAACTCAGAACTTTTTCATTTCCACTTCAGAGTGTTCAGGAAAACTCTGTGAACTGGAACAAACAGAACCAGTGTTCCCATGGTGTGTGTGTGTGTGTGTGTGTGTGTGTGTGTATATTTGGGTTAAATATTTTTATACATATCTTTCATGATGTCAGAGCCACAACAGGACTCATTAGAACCTGCGGAAATGTGAAATATTCGCTTCAGGTTTATTTGTGCAGAGTTTTAATAATAAACATTTTTCTTCAGCAGCTTTACACAAATAAATAAACCACATTCTACACTGTGGTCGTTTTACTACTTTACTGTACTCGAGTCAAAATGTTCGTATGAGGTTCAATAAACTAATCAGGTAAATAATTTCCTCTGGAGAAAAAAACAGATCTTTTCCATAACGTGCTGTGCTGAAGGATCCAGATGATCCTGCATCACATATTAAAAGTTCTCTGTATCATTTTTACAGCCTACTGTAACAGGCTCCTTCAGTTATAATGCACCAGACATTGCTGTGAGTAACGTCGTGTATCACCTGCAACCAGAAAGCCATGATCTTATCCTGATTATACTGAACATGTCTGAGATCACAGATCTGTTGCTAGGACAACAAATCCAGGAGGAGCTTTAAAACACCAAACAATCCTGGATCGTGACAATTTGTCAACATTTAAACCAGGTATGAAGAACTTTTCAAATCAAATCAAATTTTATTTGTCACATACACAAACATACAGAGTACGACATGCAGTGAGATGCTTTTTACAACGGTCAAGTATCAAATGGAAGTTAGGAAAGATAAACCAAGAAAAAAGAAGGTAGATAAATAAAAAGTATAAACTATATAAAATATAAAATATATGAAGATATGTGAAAATAAGAGTATAGACATAGACGCGTATGACAGTAAAAATGTAAGTGATTTACGTAATTTTGTCTTTAAGGTGTCCATGTGGTATAAAGTGCCACTGCTGTGCAAGTCCACTGATTAAAGTCACAGTTAAAGTTACAGTCCAGAGTGAGAGTCATAGTGCAAAAAAAAACTTTTTCATTTCCACTTCAGAGTGTTCAGGAAAACTCTGTGAACTGGAACAAACCAAGGCTTCTGGAGACCTCGCAACCTTCAACACCATCTCCTACACAGCTCCTGAGTTCAGACCTACTTTGGTGATTCATTATGTTCTAATTTATTTTACTCTACATAATGATCGCTCCTTTCACTTTCACAGCTGCACCTGCACATGACCTTATATGGAGTTTTGTGGGCGGGGCTAAAAGTAAGCGAATATGGAACTGATTATCACTGGACTACAAACAGTAATGATTACACACAGCTGTGTACAGATGTGCAGGTAATGAACAGTGGTGTGTTTGAGCAGAGATCTCGCCGTGTTCTTGGTCTCAGAGAAGAGAAAAGAGTGAGACGGAGGTAAAGTGAGTAAACTGATGCAGCGCTGGGTGTTCACACACTTTTTACACACGTGTCAATAAAAAGAAATCATTTCCTTCAGACCTTCTATTTCATCTTTCATTCAGCCGCCGCCACGACTGTGAAAACACAGTCATGCAAAACAGATGAAGAGAAAAAAAAAAGAGGAGTGTGAGAATTTATAACACTGCACTCGTCTTTAGCTTGGTTAATGATATTAATATTAAAAATAGCATTAAATCGGATCCTCGATTTCAGGATTTTACATCTGGATTCATTTACCTGGAAATACATTACATATGACCTTCTATTCTATTCTATTCTATTCTATTCTATTCTATTCTATTCTAAATTAAAAATATTTATTTATATATGTCCTTTTTACCTCCTACCTCATCAATACCTTTTTTATTTATAAAGCTTTTTTCTTCTAAACATGCAATAGTTTTGTGTCGTGTTGCACGATATTTGTTGAAAATAAAATATATATTTTTCCTTTATAAATATACCCTACATGTGTGTGACTCTATCCAGATAACATTTGGTTCTTTTTGGAATAATTAATGCTACAAATTTCCGAGCTGATTTTGTCTGATTGTATAATGTGACAAAAAACTTTATAATATAATATAATATAATATAATATAATATAATATAATATAATATAATATAATATAATATAATATAATATAATAATAAAGTCTCCGAGTGAAAACACATGCAGGCTGCAGTGAAGTGAGTGCTGGAAGTCCCGTGTTCTTTGGATAATGAGGTTCCAGCCGGAATCTGGCCCAGTGCTAGCATGCTAACACACACACACACACACACACACACACACACACACACACACACACACACACACACACTCTCTCTCTCTCTCTCTCTCTCTCTCTCTCTCTCTGTGACAGACAGCTTGTACCTGCTCTGTATTAACTCTCAGTCTGTCTCTCTCTTCTTGTTACATTCATTAGCTCGAGCTGCTGCTTGATTTGAGAGGCATAAATTAATATCTAACTGCTCTACTTAGGTCCCCTGTGTCTCCTGAGACAAGTCCAGGTTACAGCGGTCTCCTCGGATTCAAAAAGGGGAAACAAACAAAAAAAACAAACAAAAAAAACAAACACAACCAACACTGCAACTCACACACTGCAACTCACACTTCAACTAAGACAGCCAACACTGCAACTCACACACTGTAACTCACATTGTAACTCACACTATAACTTACACTGCAACTCACACTGCATCTCACACACTGCAACTCACACTGCAACTTACACTGCAACTCACACTGCATCTCACACACTGCAACTCACACTGCAACTTACACTGCAACTCACACTGCATCTCACACACTGCAACTTACACTGCAACTCACACTGCATCTCACACACTGCAACTCACACTGCAACTTACACTGCAACTCACACACTGTAACTCACACAACCAACACTGTACGTAGGAAGACACTGCATTGTGTGAGTTACACACTGCAACTTACGCTGTAACTCACACAACCAACACTGCAACTCACACACTGTAACTCACATTGTAACTTACACTGCAACTCACACACTGTAACTCACACAACCAACACTGTACGTATGAAGACACTGCTTTTCTGTCTCTATACCACCACTGTGTCACTGTCAGTGCAGTGTGGCAGTGTTCCTGGTGATAGTGGTGTTGGTAGTGATGGTGTTGATTGTGATGCTGTTAATTATGATAGTGGTGTTGGTGTTGATTGTGTTGATAGTGGTAATGATGGTGGTGATGGTGTTAATGGTGATAGTGGTGTTGGTGATGGTAATAGTGATGTTGATGGTGTTGATGGTGGTGTTGATAGTGATGGTGTTGATGGTAATGGTAGTGATAGTGCTAATGGTGTTGATGGTGATGGTGTTGATAGTGATGGTGTTGATGGTGATAGTGGTGTTGGTAGTGATGATGGTGTTGTTGGTGTTGATGGTGATAGTGGTGTTGATGATGCTGTTGATAGTGATGGCATTATTGCTGTCGATCATGGTGGTGATTTTGTTAATGGTGATAGTGGTGTTGATGGTAATGGTGATAGTGATGGTGATTGTGTTTATGTAAATGGAGTTGATGGTGTTAATGGTGCTAATAGTGACAGTGATGGTGTTTGTGTTGATGGTGATAGTGATTTTGGTGATGGTGTTGATAGTGGTGATGGTGGTGTTGATGGTGATAGTGATGTTGATGATGGTGTTGATAGTGATGGTGTTGATGGTGTCGATGATGGTGGTGATGGTGATGGTGATAGTGATGGTAATTGTGTTTATGTTGTTGGTGTTGATGGTGTTGATGTTGTAAATAGTGACAGTGGTGTTGGTGATTGTGTTGATGGTGATAGTGATGTTGGTGATGGTGTTGATGGTGATGGTGTTGATGGTGATAGTGGTGTTGATGGAAATGGTGATAGTGATGGTGATTGTGTTTATGTAAATGGAGTTGATGGTGTTAATGGTGCTAATAGTGACAGTGATGGTGTTTGTGTTGATGGTGATAGTGGTGTTGATGGTAATAGTGATGGTGTTGATGGTGATGGTGTTGATGGTGATAGTGGTGTTGATGGAAATGGTGATAGTGATGGTGATTGTGTTTATGTAAATGGAGTTGATGGTGTTAATGGTGCTAATAGTGACAGTGATGGTGTTTGTGTTGATGGTGATAGTGATGTTGGTGATGGTGTTGATGGTGGTGATGGTGGTGTTGATGGTGATAGTGATGTTGATGATGGTGTTGATAGTGATGGTGTTGATGGTGTCGATGATGGTGGTGATGGTGATGGTGATAGTGATGGTAATTGTGTTTATGTTGTTGGTGTTGATGGTGTTGATGTTGTAAATAGTGACAGTGGTGTTGGTGATTGTGTTGATGGTGATAGTGATGTTGGTGATGGTGTTGATGGTGATGGTGTTGATGGTGATAGTGGTGTTGATGGAAATGGTGATAGTGATGGTGATTGTGTTTATGTAAATGGAGTTGATGGTGTTAATGGTGCTAATAGTGACAGTGATGGTGTTTGTGTTGATGGTGATAGTGGTGTTGGTAGTGATGGTGTTGATGGTGATGGTGTTGATGGTGATAGTGGTGTTGATGGAAATGGTGATAGTGATGGTGATTGTGTTTATGTAAATGGAGTTGATGGTGTTAATGGTGCTAATAGTGACAGTGATGGTGTTTGTGTTGATGGTGATAGTGATGTTGGTGATGGTGTTGATGGTGATGGTGATGGTGGTGTTGATGGTGATAGTGATGCTGATGGTGTTGATTATGGTGTTGATGGTGTCGATGATGGTGGTGATGGTGTTAATGGGGACGGTGGTGGTGATAGTGATGGTGATTGTGTTTATGTTGATGGTGTTTATGGTGTTAATAATGTTAATAGTGACAGTGGTGTTTGTGATTGTGTTGATGGGGATAGTGATGTTGGTGATGGTGTTGATGGTGATGATGTTAATGGTGATGGTGGTGTTGATGTTGATAGTTATTTTGATAGTGTTGATGATGAGGTTGATAGTGATGGTGTTGGCGTCGGTGGTGGTGATGGTGTTAATGGTGATGGTGGTGGTGATGGTGATATTGATGTTGATAGTGATGTTGGTGATGGTGTTGATATTGATGGTGTTGATGGTGATAATGGTGTTGATGGTGATAGTAATGATGGTGATAGTGATGTTGATGGTAATAGTGATGGTGTTGATGGTTTTAGTGTTGATGGTGTTTGAACAGCCAAACCAAGCCTTTTTTCACATCTCTCTCTATCACTCCATCATTCTTTATCAGCCTACTCTTTCTATCACTTTATTCCTTCATCCCCCTGTTTCTATCATTCTCTCTCTGTCTCCTTATCACTATCTTTCTGTCATTAAATTTTACTCTCTATTAGTCTTTCTCTTTTTAAAGGTTGTCTGTATTGCTGTCTCTGTCTCTCTATCACTCTTTTTCTTTTTTACTCTATTGCTCTCCATCAATCTATCACTTATTCTCTCTCCCTTTTGCTGCTTTCTCTGTATCACTCTAGTTGTCTCTATCAGTCTTGTGTTCACATTTTCCTCTCCACCACTCTATCACTCTCTATTTTACCTCATTCTCTCTCTCTCTCTCTCTCTCTCTCTCTCTCTCTCTCTCTTCCTCTCTCACCCCTCCCTCTCTCTCTCTCTCTCTCTCTCTCTCTCTCTCTCTCTCTCTCTCCTTCCTCTCCTTCCTCTCCTTCCCTGCATATTTCTCTCTCTCTCCATCTCTGTCTTTATATTCCCACCCTTTAGCCCTCCATATTTCTCTCCTCCTCTCTCTCCCTCTAGTTACCCCCTCTATCTCTTCCTCTCTCTTTCTGCATTTCCCATTTCCCCACCTCTCTCTCTCTCTCTCTCTCTCTCTCTCTCTCTCTATATATATATATATATATATATATATATATATATATATATATATATATATTTCTATCTCTCTCTGTTTGTATACTTCTTTGGTTATTTTTGCAGATCCCAAATTTTCCATTATTCTCTCTGTTTTTATCTTCTCTTACACACACACACACACACACACATGCACGCACGCACGCACACACACACACACACACACACACACACACACACACACACACACTATGCCAGCAGCCATGGTACCTGCTAAACAGTGTGAGTCACACGAACAGCATTGTGTTTATAGAAACCTGAAGCACCATGAAAGTCAGAGTGAAATGAGGGTGAGAAAATCACACACACACACACACACACACACACACACACACACACACACACACACACACACACAGAGACACACACCCCAGGACAAACTCACTGTACTTACTATAATCTCTCAAACCCAAATTCCATTTAAAGCTGGTCTTATTTTTCCAGGAGGAAACTCGATCTGGTCTTTTTGCTCCTCCTTGTTGTCAGTGTAATGAGATTTAGTGCAGACAGATTTCGCCTGTAGTGTGTGCAGAAGGAAAGCTTGACCTCGCTGTAGTGTTTCCTACTTAGTACCATTGTGCCCCGATGCCTCGGGCTGTGTCTGTAGATTTGATAGAAGTGCAGCTCTAATCCGTGTTTTTCTCTTTATCTCAGTGCAGATCAGAGTAAACACCAGAGACCTGAAGCTCTTTCAGCGCTCCTGACGGGAACACGGACTGGAACGAGAACAACACACAGGAAGAGGGATGGATCTAAAACATCGACTTTAACGTCACTAATACACAAACTCCTCAGGGGATTTTAGACAGATGAACCCATTTTCAGGAAACCCATTTGATAATGTGTGGAAGAGGTTTGTGAGCCCAGGAGCAGATTTGAGATCAGATCATCAGTCCTCCAAAAAAATGACCATTGATGTTTTTTTTATGAAGCTGCCGTTTGCATCAATGAACAGTTTGTAATCCTGCAGCAACGTGTAATCGATCCATAATACAGAGGGAAAAGCAAACCTGGGACTACAAGCCCCACCCACAAACACACACCCAGAATCAGCTCTATGTGCTTCAAGATAGATGATATGAGAGTTTATTATCTTCTTCAGGAAACACTCATATGCTATTTGGTCATAATTGTATATATCAGAATTTAAAATTATAAATGATTCTAATTTAGCAGGAATGTCACACACTTGGCAACCCTAACTGTGAACCTCAGAGATACCTGCTTTCAGGTTGGAGAGAAAATGAAGCACAAAGCTGCTGATGATCATCACTAATGATTCCTACATGAAATGGAATAATTCATTACCTGCACTTCACATTTCTCCAACATTCTTCACTTAATCTTCACTCAGACACTTGTGTGTAACCAAACACTCGTGTCTCTCACGTCTCTCGCGTCTTTTACGTCACGTCAGGCTGCTGCTGGTGTCTGTTGGAAGTGGATGTGAAGGAGGAAGAAGAAGAACATTGAGACGACACTGCTAAAGGATTTATTTAAGGATTTGTTTCAGCTGATTTGTATTTCATTTACATCGAATTGAGCAAATCTGCATTTAAACATCAGCTGTGATTAAAGATGTTGCTGAAATTACAGCTCAGTGTCTGTAGGTGTCATTTTCACTGTTCTATCGTACAGAATTGTCGTGTTGACGACCCGTGAGCTTCCTGCAGGGATCTAATCAGTTTGGTGTTGTACAAATCAAACACAACCCGTTTCTACGACTCGTAGCTGAATGACAACTTGTAGAAAATCCAATTTTATTTCATTATTGCTTTCTCTGTCTCTCTCTCACTCTCTCTCTCTCTCTCTCTCTCTCTCTCTCTCTCTCTCTCTCCCCTGTTCTTTGTCTCTCCGAGTTCAGCATGTCTTCATTTGCCCACTGAGCCTCAGAGCCATCAAGCAGCACTCCATACACTTCCTTCATAAATAAGCAAATGCACAAATAACACAGAAGTTATGAATTATTCATGGATCCACCGGCGATATAGAGGGTCAACCAAACACATTTTGACAGAAGACTCCAGTACGAAGGGGAGGGAAAATAATAAAGACTTGAATAACCTTGATTCAGCTCTGCTTCACATCAGCTTAGATATTTTTTTTATTTTTTTAATCCATGTTGGGACGCGAACTGGATGAAAATCAGCCTTGAATTTGGAACAGGCTGAATTACAGAGCGTACGGAGAAACTCGCATCGACCCGCCGAGGCTGGAACAGGAAAATAGATGAGGGAAAGGCTGTGGGCCGGAGCGCTGGGGTTTGATAGAATTCATTCTGGGGTCCTTGAGATTTAAAGAAGAACACGTGGTTTGGGACGGTGAACATGAATATGAAAACCACATCAGTGGAAAAAAGCCAAACTAAATATTTATACTATTATTAAGGTGTTAAACAGGAGAGAACCTGAGCTGAGGAACATCTTCACCACATCAACAAATGCCCTGAACTCTAAATGCAGATAAACAGCAGCATTCACACAACCGACAACGTGTTCTAGAGTTCTGATCATCCTGCACAGGTGATGAACTGTTATCTCATCCCTTCTTCAGAGAGAACATTCACAGCCAGGTGCTGCTCCTGTCACATAAACTATGATATCCTTGTAGATTGGTGCCTGGTGATGATGTCATGATGATAATGATGTCATGCAGGTGCTGACCTCAGAGAGAGAAATATATAAAAAGATTAATAGAGAGAGAGAGAGAGAGAGAGACTAGGCTTTACTGCTGATGCTGCAAAAGAATAAAGAAAACTTGTGAATCTATACACACATGACACACACACATACTGTACATGTGACACACACACACACACACACACACACACACACACACACACACACACACACACATTTTTCTCCTCCTCTCCCGTATCAGCGTACGTGTGGTAATAAATCGGCCTTAGTGACAGTAATGAGAGTATTTATGATCGCACGGATCCCAGCGGTGTCAATTACACAACATCTAAACAAAAGAGGCCCAATTAAGTTCCTTCATAAATCTTTTGCCTTGTTTGCGTTATGAAGGAAAAAAGGGGCGATGTGACCCCTGAGACAGGCTCAGGACTGAGAGAGAGAGAGAGAGAGAGAGAGAGAGAGAGAGAGAGAGAAACAGGAAGGGGCTTTGAAATGGGTGTAAAACAGATGGACGTGGCTGAGTGAAACAAATGGGTGTATCTAAGAGAGACAAGTGGACGTGTTTAAGTAAGAAGGATGGACACGTCTGAGTGAGACACATGGGCGTGTCTGAGAGAGAAGGATGGACATGTCTGAGTGAGAACGATGGGCGTGTCTGAGAAGGATGGACATGTCTGAGTGAGAAGGATGGGTGTGTCTAAATGAGACAGATGGGCGTGTCTGAGTGAGACAGATAGGTGTGTCTAAGTGAGACAGATGGGCGTGTCTGAGTGAGAAGGATGGACATGTCTAAGTTAGACAGATGGGCGTGTCTGAGTGAGAAGGATGGGCGTGTCTGAGTGAGAAGGATGGGCGTGTCTGAGTGAGAAGGATGGGCGTGTCTGAGTGAGAAGGATGGACATGTCTGAGTGAGACAGATGGGCGTGTCTGAGTGAGACAGATGGGCGTGTCTGAGTGAGAAGGATGGACATGTCTGAGTGAGACAGATAGGCGTGTCTGAGTGAGACAGATGGGCGTGTCTGAGTGAGAAGGATGGGCGTGTCTGAGTGAGAAGGATGGACATGTCTGAGTGAGACAGATGAGCGTGTCTGAGTGAGACAGATGGGCGTGTCTGAGTGAGAAGGATGGACATGTCTGAGTGAGACAGATAGGCGTGTCTGAGTGAGACAGATGGGCGTGTCTGAGTGAGAAGGATGGACATGTATGAGTGAGACAGATGGGCGTGTCTGAGTAAGAAGGATGGACATGTCTGAGAGAGACAGATGGGCGTGTCTGAGTGAGAAGGATGGGCGTGTCTGAGTGAGAAGGATGGACATGTCTGAGTGAGACAGATGAGCGTGTCTGAGTGAGACAGATGGGCGTGTCTGAGTGAGAAGGATGGGCGTGTCTGAGTGAGAAGGGTGGGCGTGTCTGAGTGAGAAGGATGGACATGTCTGAGTGAGACAGATGGGCGTGTCTGAGTGAGACAGATGGGCGTGTCTGAGTGAGAAGGATGGACATGTCTGAGTGAGACAGATAGGCGTGTCTGAGTGAGACAGATGGGCGTGTCTGAGTGAGAAGGATGGACATGTCTGAGTGAGACAGATGGGCGTGTTTGAGTGAAAAGAATGGGCGTTTCTGAGCCATTAGAATTTCAGAATAATATGTGGGGGCGTGTCCTTGTATTTTTCTTGTTTTTTTTCTGTGTAAGTTCTCTCAATGTATAGAAGTGATTGCTAATTAGCTAACTAGTAGCTATTCATATTAGTGCTTTTTTTCGGCTTCCAGGGTGTAACAGCAAACAAATGGCTGCAGTGCATTGTGGGTAATTATAAGTTATTCATTGTAACAAGTGGCGATTGTCACTACAGCCTCAGCGTGTCAATCAGGTGTGACTTTGAAATCGTGCTAACTCTAATCCATGTGTTTTTTCCCCCGCGATGTCGGATGCAGCGTGACGTTGTCATCCATCCATCAAGCGTTACGCCGCTGTTTAGCGAGTAGCTGTGCACGTTATTAGCAGTGTAGAGCACTGAAATCTGTCAGTGTGCTGAAGCCTGTCAGTGTTCGTGGCCGTGAGGAATGTGAGTAATACAGCAGGTTTATAAATAGCGCCGCCGGAGCCGAGCAGCTCGACAACGGCAAAAGTGTTGGACTGAATCCCAGAAATCGCTAACGACTCGAGTAGCGCTCGATTTCTGTTCTGGAGGAGTCCACAGGGACGCTAACGGCTAAACCAAAATCTCACCAGTGTCTGATTGGTGGTGATAGGAAGGCTGATGTGCACACACACACACACACACACACACACACACACACACACACAGGAAGGTAAAATCTGGGATTAAACTGAATATTACTGTAATATGAAACTTTAATAGTTTGTTAACTGAATAAATCTCTTAGTTGTACAGATCTGACTTCATGTGTTCATGTTTAGTGTGTTTGTTCATATTCAGAGGGTGTGTATGTGTGTGTGTGTGTGTGTGTGTGTGTGTGTGTGTGTGTGTGTGTGTGTGTCAGATAAACACATTCCCCTTATTAAAGTTCATAAGTCACACAAACGTCAACAGTGAAACAAACCTGTCAATCATTTCCTCATGAGTGTTGGGACGTTCTGCTCTGTGTGATGAAGAATGTCTGAGACTTCAGTGTGTGTTGGAGCTGCTGCACACGAGTCCTGCAGACGAGACGATGCAGGAAGTGATGAATAGTGTTCAGT
The DNA here is from genome assembly GCF_014805685.1 of Silurus meridionalis. Lineage (NCBI taxonomy): Eukaryota > Metazoa > Chordata > Actinopteri > Siluriformes > Siluridae > Silurus > Silurus meridionalis. The sequence goes on along the minus strand of NC_060888.1, from coordinate 370,031 downwards.
TGTGCAAATAAACAAAACACAAGAAAAAAAGAACACAAAATAAATAAGCGTAGATAAATAAAGTACTTACTGCTGAACAGAGCGAATCTTCACACTTTTTGATGTCACCTCATACACAAGTGCTCATTACAAACCAGGTGACTGGTCAGAATCATGTGACTGAGCTGAAGGTCGCTGCTGGGAAATGTCTCTGAAAAGGTGCTGAATGTGTAGTGTGAAGCTTTTTTTGGCAAAAACATGATAAATAATGAATATTGTAAATTCTAGTTTTCTACAGTCTGTTTTTATCCATCCAGGGTGATGAGGTCCATCAAAATTCACTCCTAAACCCTTCATAGTGCACTACGCATAGGGAATAAAGCAGCACTGCTTGAGATATTTCACACTAAACGTGTAAAACCGATGATGGTTGAAGTGATAAAGGAGAAGGTTTTCTGAAGATCATCCGCTCGTCTTCTTTAGCGTGATGTTGAACACCAGCAGTGTTTCTGCTCCATCACATCAACACGTCCCGCTCTAATGATGATCACGCTTCTCATACAAACAGAAAAAATAAGATTCATCATGCAGCTCTGGCGTGACGTTCCTCCAGACACCAAGACCATAAAAAGGAGTCTTGAAGGAGAAATAAAGCTTTTTATTCTGCAGGAACAACAGCAGCGCAGTGTTGTCTCACATTCACATTAAAATGATCTGTAGCTCTGAATATTGGGGGAAAGTGGACAGAAAAACTCCAGGAGCCATGAACAACAAAACAAAACAAAACTCGGTAAAGAAGAACTTTTTTGGTTTTCGATCTCAGCTCTGTAAAAAGTGCATGAAGTTCTTCTCAAGTTCCTGACAGTCTGAACATCAGAACATGAGCTCATAAGGATTTAGGCGGAAAATTCTTTTTAAAAGTTGTATCATTTTCCTAGTTGAGAGACGGCTCACTCGAGCTTTTATTCACTTATCTCAGATATCCAAATATTTCAAAAACATCAGGAGTGTTCTCCTTGTGCTGAGTGAGAAGATCTCAGCTCACAGCTTCTTGGTTTTCATGTGTTTACATGAAGCCATGTGCCATTTATTTTCAGTTTCATTTCACCAATTCTGTCCTGTTACACGTCCTTCACACGCCCTTCACATGCCCTTCACACACCCTTCCTGCCTGACTCCAGACGTGGGACTGAGAAAAGATGGACACGGAGGGAGATGATTGTGTTTTATATGAAGCACCATAAAAACAACATCAGAAGAGAAGCTGCCTGGATTTACGTTTATGTTTCTGCGTACATGATCCGATGATGTGTGGAATTTACAGGATGTGGTGCTGCTCGAATCAGAAACACTTTGATTATTCCCTCGATTAGTTTGTAGATTAGATTTTTACCCGTGTTTGAGTGGATCACAGATCTTTAGGTGTGAGGGATTATTCAGAGGAGAGAGACTCCATGCAGATGTTCAGAAGGAGAAGTGCATCTGTATTTAATCCTCATATCTCCAACACTTCATCAAAATAAACACCAGCTCTGTGTTCCAGGGACAGAGCCCAGAATAAAAAGTGGAATCTTATCAGCGATATTTAATGTAGATCCTGCAGAAAGAAGCTCAGCGCTGTTTTGATGTCGAGAGAGACGAGCGATCGACTCTCAGAGATACAGCGTCTACATTTTAATCAGTTCCTCACCGATATTTACTGAAACAGTCCTGAGATTCTGCTCGCTCCCGCGTTTCTTTCTTTTTAACCAATATCCAGCTCTCCACACTTCTGAAGGTGAGATATCAAACACAAAAATCTCGATTTCAGCTTCAGAGCTCAGTGATATCACACTTCCACCTGCAGTGTTATGCTAACAGCTAATTAAACGCTATCACTCCCAATTAATTACACCATTTCACCAGTTCATATCCAACAACACAATATTTCTCTTTCTAGAAGAAGATGTAGATACTGGTTAGTATTGGTGTGTGTGTATATGTGTGTGTGTGTGTGTGTGTGTGTGTGTGTGTGTGTGTGTGTGTGTGTGTGTGTGTGTGTGTGTGTGTGTGTGTGTGTGTGAGAGGTTTTTTCCTCTTATACCACATTTCCACCTTTTCACTTGTTGACAATTTTTTATCCTTTTCTAGTTACAGTTAATGTCAGAAAACATGCTCCTGTTATCACTTATGTTACAGCAGCTATAAACACTCTTTCACTCACCATCGTCTCTTTATTCTCTCTCTTACAGCTAATAAGAGAAAAACTTTACAAAGCACTGACACTGGAGACTCCTTCCTTACATATTACATAAGTGACAGAAAAGTGCACCATATAAAACCCCAGTGTTTTTCCTCTACGTTGGAAATATATTTATTATTATTCACTTGAGAATCATAAAAAAATGTCTTTTATTCATTCTTTAAACAGCACTTTCTTATTTTCTTTCCTCTCCGTTTCTCCTCATCATTTTTTTTTTTTCATTCTGATTCATTGTGATTTTGTTCTTTGTTTCTCTCCTCTCTGGTGGTACACAGGCGTGTTGAGGGTTTAAAGTGTCCATGATGACACACTGAGAGCTTCTGATGCTGTGTTTTGTTGTTCCATGTCCCCAGTATTTATTTCCACAGCGTTAAAATTAGCGTGCTCTTTTGAAGCTAGTGAAGGTCAGCCGGGGGTCTGCATTAGTCAGAAGTTTGATGGTGCTGAGCCGGAGTGACCTGCCGTGACCTCACTCTCACACACGTCCATGACGAGCTCCAAGGTGCTTGTACTGTTTCTGCTAATGGCTGAGAGCTTCCAGTGTGGAGAGGTGTTTAAACTCCTCAGTGCTCTTCACAGCTCACGATCAGAGACACACGGAAACGTGAAGCTCGGGATCCGACATGAGCACGTACAGAAGCCGCTCATAAAAAGCTGAATGGCTGCGTTTCATCTGGTTTCTAATGTCGCTTTGCTGCGTTCGTTTGTTTAATCGCTGATTAAATGAGTTAATTCAGTGCAGCGCTTCGTGTAAACGCTCATTGCGGACGTTCAGGATGGTTTAGGACTAAAGAGATGTTTAAAGATTTCTCAATTAGGCAGAACAGATTTATTATCTGGAACACAGAGCTGGACTCAGTGCAGGGTTTTATTACTGCTGTTATCAACTTTACCTAACTAACACACACACACACACACACACACACACACACGTCTGCACTGTAGCATGCCAGGTGGTTATCGTACTTAACAACAGATGAACATTCCACACTGGATTCATTTATATAATATACACATTTATACACAGCTAAAAGCTAAACATAATGTAAACAGAAGCTTTCTCTCCCTGTGTTCTACTCGTTTCCTCTTTATCTTCACATCTTCTCATTTGCTCACACAATATGTTTGATTCCTGATTAGACAAGCAGAATGAGCTGCTGAGTTTCTGAAAGAGCAATGTTCTGAATTTACAGAGTGGTTTCACTTATAAAGATGATGTTTTTTAAATTTGGCTGTGTCTCATATTCACTAATGTAGTGTACCAGGTGAGCGCACTTTTTATAGGGTCGTGTGCATGTTTATACTCTGAGGTAGAGGCCAGGTGAGGGAATGATGGAGGGAAAACAGAGGGAGGGGGGCATGAAGGAGGGGACATGGGAGGAGATGAAGGAGGGGATGAAGGAGGGAGCGAGTGAGGAATGGCAGAGGCCATTACTGCGAAAGTCACAAAGTATTTACACAGTGCTTTTAGTGTCTCTTTTTTCCAGTGCGGTGAAAATTAATGAAAGCCTCACTTTGCGAATCAGGGCAGAAACAAATTTACACTTAGTAGAGTTCAATTTGTCGCACGGCATCCGGGCTTGTTTTTCAGGGGGAAAAAACATTATGGAGGATTATTATGCAGCGTGCGACCTCCAGGAGTTTATGGGCCATGCAAATGGCATGAAGGCATATTTCTCTGTCTAATGGATGCCTACACATCGATGTGGTAATAATAATGATAATAATAAAAACATTTTTCCCCTCTCAGCTAAGCCAACCTTTACCACCTTGTATATTAACTCAGCATGAGTCACACACACACACACACACACACACACACACACACACACACACACACACAGCCTGGAGCAATGCGTCAGAAAAAAAGCAAAAGATCAGGATGGAAAATGGAAACTGAAAACAGAGACTTCTAACCTGCATAACATTACACATCATTTGCATTTTGTTAAAGCGGCAGTGAACAGCGCTCCAAAAACCTCCCACAACCTCATAAATCAAACACAACTAGTGTTCAGGTCAAACACCATTAAACACTCATATCACAGCAACACAACGCAATGATACAGCTCAAATACAACTCAAATACAGCTCCAAATACAGCTCAAATACAGCTCTCTCCACAGCCCTGACAACAGCTCAAATACAGCTGTTTGTGTGTGTGTGTGTGTGTGTGTGTGTGTGTGTGTGTGTCTGTTTTCTTGTCCACATTAAGTTCTACTACATTAGAGAAATTTGGTTTGGTTAATGTTGATTAAATGGATGTAAATGCCAATTCAATTCTTTTTTATTTGTATTGCGCGTTTAACAATGAACATCATCTCAGAGCAGCTTTACACAGATAATGTGGTGATAAAAATTAATATGTTCTTTATAAGTGTAAGTTTGTGCAGAAGATGCAGAAGGAAGAAACCTTGAGAGGAACCAGACTCAAGAGGGAACCTCATCCTCATCTGGGTGCCACCGAATGTCCATTTATTACAGATAAACGATGTTGAGGTGCAGTGATGGAGATCAGAGCAGACTGTAGTCCTGAGTCACTGTAGCAGACTGTTGATATTAACTACAGTCCAAATCCTCAAAGCTCCTGATCTTACTCCGGAATTTCATGGAACCACCCAAAGCATTGATGAGAAACATCTCCAGCTGCACAGAGGAGAGAAGAGGGGTGATATGGATTATTAAATCTCCTTATTGTTGTATGAAAGTTAATGTCACTGTGCAGTTTGGACTCTGAACTAAAAAGGAGAAGCAGAAGGAAACACAGACATGAGGATCTCTGGGATAAGAGACGACCCACCACACCACCATCAACAAACCTGAGTGAACGTGTGAGAGTGAGGAGACGACAGCATCCAAATATCCCAGTTCACCAAACACTCCATATCCATGATCCCTCCAGATCTGAGCCTTTACCTCACAAACACCTACTGACTAAACACTCCACTAAATAAATGTGTTCAGCCTCGACTTGAACACTGAGACTGTGTCTGAGTCCCGAACACTGATTGGAAGGTTGTTCCATAACTGTGGGGTTTATAAGAGAAACATCTGCCCCCTGCTGGAATCTTCATCATTTGAGGTACCAACAAATAGCCTGCACCTTTTGATCTAAGTAGGCGTGGAGGATCATACTGGTACAGAAGTTCACTCAGATACTGCAGCGTGAGAGCGTTAAGTGCTTTATACGTCAGTAGTAGTATTTTATAATCAGTGTGAGATGTAATTGGGAGCAGTGTAGATGATTAAAACAGGGCTGATGTGATCATATTTTCTAGATCAGAAGTAAAAGTACTTCTGTCTTATCTGAGTTGAGCAGAAGAAAGTTCTCAAGCATCCACTGTCTAATGTCCTTTACACACAACTCTACATAATGACACAATTCTCTACATATATAACTTTACATCATATATACATATAGAACTTTACTGGGACTGGAGACTCCTTCACTTCCTGTGTAATACTGAAAGTTTCACTCATTTCACTCCCATGTGATGGAGCTGTTGCTATAGAAACAGTGATGTTTTAGAGCACCTTTTTACTGTAAACCTGCACTACTGTTAGAGCTGATGTCATAGACAATCAATCAACCCCTTCTGACCAATCACAATTCAACAGGTGACATAACCATAACCATAAAGTCAAAATGATCAATAAACTAGCTTTAATGGTGAACAAGCTCCACCTTCAGACTTTAGGCCACACCCCCAGCTTGAGTTTGTTGATGGTGTGAAGGGACTGAAATCATCTGGTCTTTTATAAAGTGTGTGATATCAGAAACATCTGCAGCTGTAACTCTGGATTTGATTATTGCTAATTGTTTCTCAGAGGTGTTTTTTTAACAGCACACTCTTTACTACATTCTAACTTGTAACTTCATCATTAAGGCGATATGATGAAATACTTGTGGGACATAAATACCGGTGTGTCACACACTTTCTGTAATTAAAATGAATGGATGGTGTGTAAGAACTCATGATGAAGCGCTAAACACTACGCTAAACAACTCTATATTCTCACATGATTTTGTACAGAAATGTTCAAACAAATCTAGGGTCCCACCCACTTTAGCTCCTCCTCCTCCTGTGTCTGTAAATCACTAAACACTGAAGAGTGATGAGTAAGTGATGAGACTAAGAGAGACAGAAATTTATGGCTAATTTAATTTGAAAGTGGGCGGAGCTAGTTTAATTCAGTGTGATTTCAGATGTGTGTTTTAATATTATTCCTCATCACGCTGTACACAGTCTCAGTAAACTCCGCTATCAGTGTGTGTGTGTGTGTGTGTGTGTGTGTGTGTGTGTGTGTGTGTGTCTCTCTCTTTCCAAATCAGATTATACCGTGAAGATCCTCTAATCATTATAAAAATTACTTTTATATCCTCTTCCCGTCATCAATCATCTGAAAATCAGCTGAAGCAAAACACACACACACACACACACACACACACACACACACACATGTTTTTCGAGTGTAAGTTGGAGTTATTGGGGAGATTAGCAGGTTTCCTGTACATGTATTAGTCTGTAGACTGTAGACGTCTTCAGATGAACGTTGTAGCATCGCTCACACTCTGAGATTTTTAACACAGTCGAGGACGAAGTGCGTGAGATCGTGTAAGAATTTTATCTATGATGGAAAAAGCAAAAAAACTCCTTGAGCCAACTTCTGCATATGCTGAAGTCTGCAGTGATCAGGAGCAGGTCAGGGTTTTATTTTCTCTTCTTCAGATTCAAAACATCACATTTGTGTAGCTGCAGAGACGGGAAAATAATCTACATTTTTATAAATATCTAGGGTACATGTGTGGGAGACACGGGAAGCCATGTCAGATTGAGAAGCATATCAGTCAGAGAGAGGAGATGATGGTGTGCAGAAGGCTCAGGACCCAGCAGGCGCTCCCTTAATGTGCCTGATGGAAAAGGAGCAGAGCAGGAAACTCTGCCATCATAATGCAATTAACTGCACAAGATTGGCCACATTCTTCTTCCTGCTGTCAGAGAGCATAAAGGAGGGCTTTCAGAGCACGCACACACACACACACGCACACACACACATGCACACACACACACACACTATCACTCTCTTTTTCTCTATGAAGAAAATATCAGCTTTAAAATTAAAACTCGGCTCATCATGCATAATTTTACATTCACTATGATTTCAGAAACAGATTTTTCTCTTATCTTGTGTTTGAGACACAGAAGAGCATTCAACACACACACACACACACACACACACACACACACACACACACACACACACACACACACACACACACACTATCAGCCAGCCCACAACCACCCCCAGTCGTTTATCAGTGTGATATTGCTGTGGCTTTCTTCTGAGCAAAGCGTATTTTTCGCTCTCGGAGCTTCTTTCACTTATTAATGAGATCATATTCGATCTCCCCCCCCCCCCAACACACACACACACACACACACACACACACACACACACACACACACACACACACACACACATTGAGCCTTTGAGGAGTTTCTCTCTTTACTAGGACTCACATATGAGATATACAGAGATACACGCGGCTGATAATCATTATTCAACCTGCTGGCACAAGCAATAAAATCCTTTTCTCTCCTTCCTCATTTCCCTCCACCTTCCTCCTCCATCCTCCTGCTCCTGGTTCATCTGCTCAGAGATCTCTCTGCTTATCAGGCCTGCAGTTCTCACTCTAAAGGAAGTGTGTGATTGTTATGAACTGTGTGTGGATATCATGAAGTCGAAGCTGTATCATCTCTCCAAGTGGAACAGATTAAGTTTTTTTAAAGATGAAGAGTTCTGAGCATGACGAGGTTACACTCTACCACACACACACACACACACACACACACACACAAGTCGGTGTAACCCTGGTTCACCCCTGCCCAGAGTTGTGCAGGCTATGGCTGTGGCCCCTGAGGGGGTGCAGTTTCTAGCAGCTGATCTCTCTACTGAGGTAGTTGGGATCATCCTCTATTCCAGAGCTCCCTCAACGAGGAGATCATATGCTGCCAAATGGCAACTGTTCTGCACGTGGTGTGAGCACCACCGGTTAGACCCAGTCAAATGCCTGGTTGGGTCGGTTTTGGAGTTCTTGCAGAAACAGTTTGCCACGGGGTTGGCCGCGTCCAACTTGAAGGTTTACGAGACCGCTATCGCAGCTTATTGTACCCCGCCCGCAGGGCAGTCCCTGGGGACACATCCTTCGTGACACGTTTCCTGCGTGGCACCCGGAGGCTGATGCCTGGGATACGATTCAGAGTGCCTGTGTGGGACTTGTTATGAACTGTGTGTGGATATCATGAAGTCGAAGCTGTATCATCTCTCCAAGTGGAACAGATTCAGTTTTTAAAGATGAAGAGTTCTGAGCATGACGAGGTTACACTCTACCACACACACACACACACACACACACACACACACACACACACACACACACACACTTCATTATTAATGATGCCAGTATTTAAAGTGATAGTTTAGTTAAAGCTGAAGTGTACACATGGTCTCCACTGTCTAAACACTGGCTCCTCAAGAGCTTCTACACTGAACACACAGAGAGCAAGTGAAACTATCTGCACCTTTTCATGAATAAATTATTATAAAGCACACTGAGGTTCTGCTTTAATTACTAAGAAACTCTTCCAAATTTACTTTTCCCAAACATCTAATGCAGTGTCGTTCTCGCCTGCATAAGGGAGCTGAAGTTACGACTGCATGCAGGGAAAAGTGTGCTTTCTCCTTTGCAGAGAACCACCTTCTTGGGTGTGGTATGGGACTCAACCGTACTGCGGGCAGTGTTGTCTCCCGCCCGGATTGCAGCCATTCTCACAGCAGTCGGGAGAGTAAGAAAGGGCCAACCACTCACTGTGATGCAGTTCCAGAGGTTGCTGGGTCTCATGGCGGTGGCATCCAATGTAATTCCGCTTGGCCTCCTCCATATGAGACCCCTTCAGTGGTGGCTCAGAGATAGAGGGTTCTCCCAAGGGGGCAGCCCTATCCGTACTATCAGAGTTTCGAGGCGTGCTCTTTGAATGGAATGCACATTCCTGTCTCAAGGCCCTGTCCTGGCAAGGGCCGAGGCCCGGGGAATGGAGAATCCACCCTGAGGTGGTGAAGCAGATATGGCAGAGGTATTACAACCATGACACCATGGTGCAGATGTGGCCTAACCCAAACCCTAACCTTCGCTTACATTGCGTTGCTCCCGGGAGTTCTGAAGAGAATCTGCCAGGATTGAGTACGTCTCCTCCTGTTGGCACCTCGTTGGTAGATCGTGGTTTTTGGACCTGCTGTCCCTCTTTTGAGGGACCTCCTTGGGGAATTCCTCCCAGGAGAGATCTCCTCTTGCAAGTCGGTGTAACCCTGGTTCACCCCTGCCCAGAGTTGTGCAGGCTATGGCTGTGGCCCCTGAGGGGGTGCAGTTTCTAGCAGCTGATCTCTCTACTGAGGTAGTTGGGATCATCCTCTATTCCAGAGCTCCCTCAACGAGGAGATCATATGCTGCCAAATGGCAACTGTTCTGCACGTGGTGTGAGCACCACCGGTTAGACCCAGTCAAATGCCTGGTTGGGTCGGTTTTGGAGTTCTTGCAGAAACAGTTTGCTACGGGGTTGGCCGCGTCCAACTTGAAGGTTTACGAGACCGCTATCGCAGCTTATTGTACCCCGCCCGCAGGGCAGTCCCTGGGGACACATCCTTCGTGACACGTTTCCTGCGTGGCACCCGGAGGCTGATGCCTGGGATACGATTCAGAGTGCCTGTGTGGGACTTGCCCATCATGTTGCCGTCTCTGTCTGAACCCCCCCTTTGAGCCCTTGGCCAAGGTGGCCCTTAGGCTCCTGTCAGTTAAGACCGCCTTCCTTTTAGGGATATCCTCCCATAAAAAGTTCAGAGACATACAGGCCCTGTCTGTAGCCCCATCTCTCCTGAAATTCACCCCTGGCATGGCCAGTGCTTTCCTCTACCCTAGAGATGGGTATGTACCTAAGATCCCTACGGCTCCCTCACAACCTGTCGTGTTGCAGGCATTCTGCCCTCTTCCTTTCCTAGCTCCAGAACAGGAGAAGCGGAATCGACTGTGTTCTGTGTGAGCACTGGATACGTACCTCCACAGGATGAGTCCATGGAGGAATTCGGAGCAGCAGTTTGTCTGCTATGGCCCTCAATGGAAATGTTTTAAGCCAATAAGCAGACTCTCAGCAGATGTATAGTGGGTACGATTTTCTCTGGGTATGAGTCCTCTGGTCTTTCCACTCCTTTCAGAGTCAAGGCTCATTCGACCCGGAGTATGGTGTGTGTCTATGGCCTGGTCCGTGGGGGTGCCCCTGGTCCACCCCTTTGACCCTCGTCAGGTTCTCCGACCTCGACATCAGAGCCACTCCCGGCTCCTCGGACCTGCACGCTGGTGGTGCCCAGACACACTAAGCAGGGACTGGTCAGTATGGTGTGATGGTATTCAGAGCGTGGACAACACGGGGCGTTCCCAAAGCGTTTTGACGCAGCATCTCGTTCCCTCAGGGAACTAGGGTTACATGCATAACCTAGAGACGTTCCTGCATATGAGTGTTTGTGAGAACAGCATCAGAGGAGGTTCTGCTGTTCACTCAGCCATGCATCAATGTCTTAAGATTGAGGTTTTTTTCTTTAGAAAAAGTTGTATAATTATATATACTAATAGTTTTTGAGTTTTGTTGTGTAGCAGTTGTTCAAATATTTATGTGAGAACACACACACACACACACACACACACACACACACACACACACACACACTATTTTTTTCTGAAACAGGGTTCTATTCCCAGTTTCGTTTACATTTATATGTGCATTATGAGTCCTGGTGTTTGGAACCTCTCTTAGTGCACTCTGGGAATTTATAAACACACTGAATTATTTCTACTGTACGTTTTGATAAAGTAGACTTGCATTCAAAAAAGGGCAATATTTTGCTAATCTAGCTTTATATCTGGATATATGTAAAGACCTAAAGCCTCTCTGACAACAACATGGAGGGTCGAATTTTCTACAGAACAGAATATTCTAATCCATATGTGTGTATTATATAATATTATTATATATATAGTTGGCATTATAACATGAAAAACACAGTGGACAGGACATGCCCAGTAGAGACAAAATACAGGACAGAAGTGATAAAGGGTTTAACAGTGAACAGCAGGCCAAGCTGCAAATATTTACAATCAGACATTTACATTTAGGTTGTATTTCTCGTCACACAGCCACAATCACAAACACCAGAAAATCATCACTCCTGATCCTCATTTGTCTTCAGCAGCAGCACACACGGCATTTAGCAGCTTAATTAGCTTCTCAAACTAAAATATGACGTGACCTCAGGTCAGGACTGAATCTGCTGTAGAGGATGTAGAGGCCGGTGGTTAAGAGAGTGAACAGTGCAGAACTAATTACTCTGACAAGGTTTATAGCAGCTTTAATAGCAGGCACTTCAGCTTCTTAATAATATGTACAGCTCAATAACATGGTTTTATAAAATCACAAGGACACGACACTTTTCAACATCCGAAGCTGCGCTCCGTCTCCTACACATTCGGCTTTGTGATTCACAGATGTGGTTTCTTTCTCTGTAGGACATGACGACATCTGCAACCACACAGAGAAACAAAAGTCACAGAGAGAAGAAATCACACTTCCTTTATTACTTTAGGATTTAGGTACTGGTGTGGCCAAAAGTCTGACGTCTGAGTAGAGGTCATGGGTCAGTGAAGATTCAAAACTGAAATTACACAAATCAGTATTCAGAGCTCATAGATTCAGAGAAAGCGTACGACAGGGTGTAGAGAGGAGTTGTGGTATTGTATGAGGAAGTCTGGTGTGTCAGAGAAGTATGTGAGGGTGGTGCAGGACATGTATGAGGACAGTGTGACAGCAGTGAAGTGTGCAGTAGGAACGACAGACTGGTTCAAGGTGAAGGATGGACTGCATCAAGGATCAGCTATGAGCTCTTTCCTGTTTGCAGTGGTGATGGACGGGTTGAAGGACGAGGTCAGACAGGAGTCTCCATGGACTATGATGTTTGCGGATGATATTGTGATTTGTGGTGAGAGTAGAGAGCAGGTGGAGAAGATCCTGGAGAGGTGGAGGTACACGTTGGAGAGAAGAGGAATGAAAGTAGGTAGGAGTAAGACAGAGTACATGTGTGTGAATGAGAGAGAGGGCAGTGGAGGAGTTCGGTTGCAGGGAGAAGAGGTGGAGAAGGTGGAGGAGTTCAGGTACCTGGGGTCAACAGTGCAGAGTAATGGAGAGTGTGTTAGAGAAGTGAAGAAAAGAGTGCAGGCAGGGTGGAGTGGGTGGAGAAGAGTGACAGCAGGAGTGATTTGTGATAGAAGAGTATCTGTGAGAGTGAAAGGGAAAGTTTATAGGACTGTGGTGAGACCTGAGATGTTGTATGGTTTAGAGACAGTGGCACTGAGTAAAAGACAGGAGGTGGAGCTGGAGGGAGCAGAGCTGAAGATGTTGAGATGTTCGTTGGGAGTGATGAGAATGAGATAATTTGGACATAAGTGTTTTTTGTGTGATTTGAGTTTAAGTGAAGAGCAGTGTGTTATTAGTTAATTGCCATCATCTGGACGTTTTATGTTTAACTACAAAAAACACACTGATAATAATATTTTATATGTACACACACACACACACACACACACACACACACACACACACACTGTGGAGCACCATTCAAGGACAAAAGGAAATACCTGAATATAATAAGCACAATATAAAAAAGTAAAGCACCAGGATGTGCAGGATCGAGTGAAACACACTGGAGTTTGATCATCTAAATGTGGAGCTCAGCTCAGAACCCGACTCTGAACACCAGGAAATTTCCCAACGTAACTCTGAATTCAGCCCTAAAGCCACAACCACAATCTGTCACAGGTGTGTATTATTAAAAATAGAGGTAAACAGGTGAAGTGTAAAAGCAGGACATGCACTGAAAAGGAACTCAGGAATGAACTCAGTCCAGGAGAACACAAATATAACGGGCTTGGCTTCAAGTCTGAACTGATAGAATCACATTTTTTTTTTGGTTATTTCTTTTGTCTTCTAATATAAGAGTGGCCTCAGCAATCAGTAGATAACTTACAGTGTATAGTGTCTTTATTAGGTCCTAAAGTCCTTTAGTTATGTAACAGTTGTTACAACTTGTTTAGAAACCAAGACACATCTTTTATTAGCATTTTCATTAGCAATTCAGAACAGAAAAAATATAAAGACCTCTTGCTACAGACCTTCTTTATGCTCTGCACACTGAAGCTGTGTGTGTGTGTGTGTGTGTGTGTGTGTGTGTGTGTGTGTGTGTGTTTTCATGGGTTTCAGGACACTTGTATCACAAATGCAATGCTTGAAGCATCTGTCTGAGAGCTGAATAAACAACTAACACACACATAAACACACACACACACACACACACACACACACACAGTAAGATGAAAGGCAGTGTGTATACTGAAGTGTAAGCACACACTTCATCTGTTCATTCGCTGAATAAAGTGGCCTTCTTCCCCTCCGCACACACACACACACACACACACACACACACACACACACACACACCTGTCACACAGCACAGCGACTAAAAGTGGCCTTTTTTAAAACAGGAGAAACTGCTCCAGCTGTGTGTTTATTTAAATTCATATACGTGTCACAACATTTTATTCAAATTGACTACAGTGGACAGGGGAAATGTGCCATATGTGAAATGCTGCAGAAAAATACTGTGTCTGTGTGTGTGTGTGTGTGTGTGTGTGTGTGTGTGTGTGTGACAGAGAAAAATACTGCAGTAACGGATGTGGGTGTGAACAGAACTCAGGAGTAAATGCAGGAATTACAGCAGAAGTTCTGGATTTAGCAACATGACTTGACGTGATTTTAGCAGCAGACGTGTTTCTGACATGTGCCGAACACGTTTCTGAAGAATGTGATTTTTATCTGTTTAGAGTTGCAAAGAAAGTTAATAAAAATAAGTTCCTGTGGTCAGCTTTATTCTAACAGATAAACACTTGTCCCTTTACCTCACTCAGAGGTGTGTGTGTGTGTATATATATATATATATACTTATATATGGGAGCTCAGAGTTTAGTGTTTAAGGCATTGGACTTTAGATTCCTGAAGGTTGTGAGTTGAGAGAACAAGCACACCACGATGCCACTGCTGGGCCCCTGAGCAAGGCCCTTACCCCTTATAGCTGCTCAGTAGTATGAATGAGATGAATGTAAGTCACGCTTTAATTGCTATAAATGAAAATGTAAACCATTGACACGTGTAAACTCCTCTGACTGTGACACAGAACTGACACTGGAGACTCGTTTCATAAACATTCCATAAAGACATTCCATAGTGAGGGAATCTTCACCACATCTGATTTACTGTAGTTAATGCCTTTCTCTGAATTGTTATAGTGTGTGAGCCGTTACTATGGAAACGATCATGTATTTGTATGAGTGTATTAATATAAAGTTGTGCTACAGTCAGAGTTGCTGTTCTACATAAACACTATGGTTTATGTGAGCAGATCCACACTTGGGCTGATCTTCACTGCAGGAAATCAGAGCAGTTCTTCATGCACAATGAGGTTCTGGAAGTTTTCCAGGAGAACACAAGTATTTATCTTTTGTGCTGTTTGTGCACACCTCCTGCTCTGTTGTGTTTTATTGAATACAGTAAATCTGTGTGTGTGTGTGTGTGTGTGTGTGTGTGTGTGTGTGTGTGTGTATATGCCTGTATAGAGATTATAAAGCTGTATTTGTGTGGATGTAGTTATCAATTCTACATACACACAGGAGGAGGAATAATTAGAGAGTGAATGGGGTGATGGAGCAGTGAGTGTGTGTGTGTGTGTGTGTGTGTGTGTGTGTGTGTGTAAATAGATGGGAAGAGAGAGAGAGAGAAACATGTAAATTGCAAAAACACAGATGAATAGGATGTAGATAACCATGGCAACGTCTTGAATTGATAAGCAATCAGAAAAACAATAAAGCTCTTTTAAACAAGCTCTGTAAACACACACACACACACACACACACACACACACAAATTTGAGGGTGTTTATTTATTCACGCCACGGCCTCTGAAATGTGAGTAAATGGTAAAAGTGACCTGGGCAGAAAGCAGACGAGTGAAATCAATCCCTCGTTCCTGCAGGCATTTGTTCCTTCCTCACCTCCTCCTTTTCTGCTCTCTTTCCAACACTCACACACACACACACACACACACACACACACACACACACACACATAAAACACACACATACAAACACAAACATACTCACGCATATAAACACACACACACACACACACACATACACACGCATATAAACACACATACAGTTGTGTTCAATATTATTCAACCCCCAATGCTGTAAATGGTTTTAGGGAATTTAGTGCACATTTGTAATTGTATTCAGAATGAAATCCTACAAGGACTTCTTAAAGAACCATATGCAACTAAAATGACATCAATTAGTTTTGTAATACAGTAGTAAATGTTTCTTTTGTGAATTCTTCATTGACATAATTATTCAACCCCTTAAAGACTACCACTCTGAAGAACAGAGGTTCAATGAAGTGTTTTCAATCAGGTATTGAAAACACCTGTGGATATCAGGGAGCAGCAATAAAGCCTAATAAGCACCAATTAGGCAGCTTTAAAATGACTGTGATACTCAGCTCCTTCTAGACATTTACTGGTGTGGTTACAAACATGGTGAGGTCAAGAGAATGGTCCAGGAAGACAAGAGAACAGGTGATTACTCTTCACAGGAAGGGCAATGGCTATAAGAAGATTGCAAAGATGTTAAACATACCAAGAGACACCATAGGAAGCATCATTCGCAAATTCAAGGCAAAGGGCACTGTTGAAACGCTACCTGGTCGTGGCAGAAAGAAGATGCTGACTTCGACTGCTGTGCGCTACCTGAAGTGTAGAGTGGAGAAAAGTCCCCGTGTGACTGCTGAGGAACTGAGAAAAGATTTGTCAGATGTGGGTACTGAAGTTTCTGCTCAGACAATACGGCGCACCCTGCGTAATGAAGGCCTCCATGCCAGAACTCCCAGGCGCACCCCCTTGCTGTCCCCAAAGAATAAGAAGAGTCGACTGCAGTATGCCAAAAGTCATGTGGACAAACCACAGAAGTTTTGGGATAGTGTTCTGTGGACTGATGAAACAAAATTAGAACTGTTTGGGCCCATGGATCAACGCTATGTTTGGAGGAGGAAGAACAAGGCCTATGAAGAAAAGAACACCTTGCCTACTGTGAAGCATGGCGGGGGGTCAATCATGCTTTGGGGCTGTTTTGCTTCTGCAGGTACTGGGAAGCTTCAGCGTGTGCAAGGTACCATGAATTCTCTTCAGTACCAGGAGATATTGGATGACAATGTGATGCAGTCCGTCACAAACCTGAGGCTTGGAAGACGTTGGACCTTTCAACAGGACAATGATCCCAAGCATACCTCCAAGTCCACTAGAGCATGGTTGCAGATTAAAGGCTGGAACATTTTGAAGTGGCCATCGCAGTCACCAGACTTAAATCCGATTGAGAACCTCTGGTGGGACTTAAAGAAAGCAGTTGCAGTGCGCAAGCCTAAGAATGTGACTGAACTGGAGGCTTTTGCCCATGATGAATGGGCGAAGATACCCGTAGATCGCTGCAAGACACTTGTGTCAAGCTATGCTTCACGTTTAAAAGCTGTTATAACTGTAAAAGGATGTTGTACTAAGTACTAAGATTGAATGTCACTTGGGGGTTGAATAAAACTGATAATGATGTGAGCTCAGAAAAGACATTTGTGGTTATTTCATTATAAATGTTATGTTATATTTGTCTGACCTACACGTGCCTCTTTGATTTAATTGTAAGCAGGATGACTGAATGATCATAATCAATGTCAAACCGACCAAAACAATCAATTTCAGTGGGGGTTGAATAATTTTGAACACAACTGTACAAACAAACAGACAGACAGACAGACACACACACACACACACACACACATGGAAACACATTTTAGTCAATGCAGTTTTTAGGCTACGTTTATCTCAACACACAAACACACTCAGAAGACTGAAATATTTAGATCCCTGTGTTCCATGAAACATCTTCTTTATTTCCGTATAGAATGCTGTTACAGTGGTGTGTGTGTGTGTGTGTGTGTGTGTGTGTACTGTATGTGTTGTGATGTGTGTGTCATGGTGTATGTATGTGTGTTGTGGCATGCGTGTGTTATGGTGTGTGTGTGTGTGTGTGTGTGTGTGTGTGTGTGTGTGTGTGTCTGGTATGATGTGTGTGTTATGGCCTGTGGGTGCGTGGGTGTTATGGTATGTGTTGTGTGTGTGTGTGTGTGTGTTATAGTGTGTGTGTGTGTGTGTGTGTTATGGTGTGGGCGTATGCATGTGTGTTATGGCGTGTGTGTGTGTGTGTATGTGTGTGTGTGTGTGTGTGTGTTATGATGTGTGTGTTGTGGTGTGTGTTATAGTGTGTGTGTTGTGGCATGTGCATGTGTGTTATGGCGTGTGTGTGTGTGTGTTATGGTGTGTGTGTGTGTGTATGTGTGTGTGTGTGTTATGGTGTGTGTGTGTGTGTTATGGTGTGTGTGTGTGTGTGTATGTGTGTGTGTGTGTGTGTGTGTGTGTGTGTGTGTGTGTGTGTGTGTAATTAAGTCTTTAAAATCTTAACTTATAACTTTAAAACTATTATGTCTACACTCTTTATTAAAGTGGATTCTCTATTCTCAATTCTGACCCACTGCCTGGTGTTCGCCTGGTTAGTGTTAAATACCAGAGTATTGCTGGAATACTGCTACTTACTAATGCTGTTACAATAGATCATTTATCCACAATGTGTGTGTGTGTGTGTGTGTGTGTGTGTTTGTTTGTTGTGGTGTGTGTGTGAGTGTTTTACATTTACATATGCAGTGTGTAGCAGACGTCCTGAGCGACTGACCGAAGAGCTTTGAAGTTTTTATCAATAAATCTGTCCTGATACTGGTTCAGTTGGTCAAAGAATATTCTCAGTGTAAAAGGCTCTGCTGGGAGGGAAGTTAGTATTACACACACAAACACACACACACACACACACACACACACACACAAAACACAACACAACACAACCAAATTATTTTAGTTATCTTCATATCAATTGCTAATGCTAGTCCTTATGGAAGAAGTAGGTGGGCTGAAGAATCCTACTGTTCAGAAGATCAAGATTCTTAATACTGGGCTTGTTTTCACCCTGACAGATAAAGGATGGAGGGATGAGTGGCGCAATGCTGTTAGATGGAGAGATGAGTATTGCTGTGGTCAAGGATGAAGAGATCAGACAGGATGGATGAAGCAGTAGAGCAGTCGTGGAGGATGGATGAAGCAGTAGAGGAGAATGGATAGAGTAGTAGAGCAGTGGTGGAGGATGGATGGAGTGCAGGGTGAGATCAGTGCTTGAAGGAAGGAGGTATTGGTCCGTTTTTGTCTCTGTAGATTGTAGATGTTAATCAGGGTTTTAAATAAAATGTAGCAGCTACAGGAAGCCAGTGAATGAGTGTAGCAGTGTGGTGGCACTGGAAAGCTTTGGTAGCTTCAGTCTGGATCACATGCAGAAGCGGTAATGTTCTTCAAAGGAGTGAGGTGCAATGTTTCAGCCTTGAATTGATGAGAAACTGAACAAGCACCTGAGTGGCCTGGGTGGATGGAATCAGGTGAATACTACTGTTGATAAAATGGAAAAATCAAAATGATTACATCAAACTAGCAAAATTTACATTCCAAAACCCAGATGTGGGATGTGTGAATCACCTGGGATGGAGAAGAGGTTGAGTATTGAGGAAGAACAGGAGAGGACCAAGTTGAGAGCCTTGTGGGATACCAGTGGAGATTCCTTGTGGAATTCATTATAATTGTAATCTAATCTGGAGGAAAGTGAAGATATATGCAGTGTAAAGATGTGGATCTTCTTCATGATGTCACCTTAACAACACTCCACTCCAGGAAGCAAAACACTGACATGCTGTGACATGAATTCCAAAACTCCTGAGGATGGACAAGCGTCTTGGAACACACAGAAACCAGAGCAATTCAGATCTTGGAGGTTGTTCTGTGTGTGTGTGTGTGTGTGTGTGTGTGTGTGTGTGTGTGTGTGTTAATTATTATTTCAATTCATTTGAGTGACCTGAGTGAGAAGTTGCCGTTGTCTGAATGTCTGTGGTATCTAGAGTGGGTTTCTCTAGGATGATGATAAAGCTTGATCTCTTGTATGTAGATGAAACATGATCAGATATAATGAAGGCATTACTGAGTGCAGTGATGAGGAAAAGGAACATCGTGGAAGGAACAGCAATGGATCACTTGTAGGATTTCTTCTGATGATAGGGGAGAAAAATGTTTCAGAGAAATAGAAGGAGGATATGGAATGTGTTGTGTAGGAGTCAGAGGAGAAGTGAAGTTCTGGTATATTTTTCCAATTTTTACTCTCAGAAATGTTGGCATCATCATAGTCATGGAGACGAGAGAGATGGTGGGCTGAAAGGAAAGATGTTGCTGAGTATAGAAACTTTTTGCTTCTCTTGGTATGAGGCAGTGTTTAGCAGAAATCACACGAGATGAGAAGATTTGTGTAGAATTGTGATTTCCTTCATGTTTTCATCCATCACCAGGAGAAGAGTGAGGTGTCTGACTGTGAGGGGAAATGATTTAAAAGACTTTTGCTGATGGAAATGTTCTGATAATCACTCACACAAACTCCACCCACTTTCTTATACACAAACTCCAAATATCTATGAGGTGGTATCAAGTTTCTCTGTTTAAAATAAAGTATTTATTTATCTATGTTTTCACACGATCATCTTCAAAATAGTCTCCTTGAACAGTAAGCCATTACTCCAAGTGTTCTTCTGGAACGTGTCCTGGAAATCTTCTTTTCGAATTGTGTTGAGCATCTTCAGAGATTCGCACAGGATCTCCGCAATGGTGTCAAAACCGTGAGCTTTGATCTGCAGGTCTGCAGGAGCCTTATATGGTGAGTACCATGGCTGTGGAAGTAAGATCATGTGGATTGTTTTTTGACAATCATCATTCAAGAGTTGCTGGATGGCTTCGAAATTGTCAGGGGTTGAGCTCATCAAAAGGTCTTCCTGATCTCTCGTCATCTTCTGTTCTTAAAGTGCGCATGCAGCTCAAAACACGAACATCACGTCAAACGTCTCTGTGGCAGATGTGTCCAGTTTCATGCAGAATTTCACATTTGCTCTTCGTTGTAATCAATCACAGACGTGGAAACCCACATGGGTCAGAACAGCACTAGTTACACCATTGGACTACAACTTTCTTTATACCACCTTGTATTCTCATTAAAGAACAGAGTGGGAAAGAAACATGGCCAAAATGGCATTT
>NC_060888.1:344391-346891 GCF_014805685.1 Silurus meridionalis | reverse complement strand
CCCGAGAGGCATTGTGCTCTTCCTGTACACGCCGATTGATTTCTTTTCGAGTGGGAGGAACTCAGTGACGAGTTAAAAAGATTCCTGCTGAGCAAAACCAGATCTTCTTCTGATCCTCAAACTGTAAGGTGTAAAGGTGTGTGTGTGTGTGTGTGTGTGTGTGTGTGTGTGTGTGTGTGTGTGTGCCTCATCTTAAATGATTAAATCATGTTTAAACGGAACTGTTTGTGGAACACAGTTCAGCTCAGAGAAGTGCGTTTGATACCAGCTGAAAGAAGAACAGTGATCTGTGTGCATGCATACTTCTGTACATAAAATGTTGAAGGTCAAGGTCACTGAGTGGATCGAGAGCAGGCATAAACGGTGCCAGGATAACAAACACAATCCATACTGACACACAACAAAGCTGGAAAAACAGCAAAATTACAATCCAAGCAGGTCAGAGGGGAACATGAAGTGCACACTACAAACACAGTGAGTCCAAAAACAAGGGAATGAACAATCAGGAGCTTCTGTACCAGGCGTGAGCACAGCCGAGTCGACGAGGTCTCCAAGCGCAATCAAGTGCAAAAGCTGTGATGATGTTTCCATCAGCAGCACAATCACGATGGACAGTAGGAAGCTTGCAAGCACAACAAATGTGAAAACTAAAAAAAAAAAATCCTGCAGATGTGGAACAGAGCCCTGGATCTCATGATGGAACTCGCAAGAGCATGTGACTGCAGTCAGCTTCAGGAGCACGGGGCCTGATGCAGGAATTCACCCTAAACAGGAGGTCAGGATAAACACACTGCTATAAGATCAATGAGAACTGAAACCATCTGCTCTCAGTGACGTCCCTCAATATTTATTATAACTATAAGTGTGGAAATAAATGAGCAGAACTCGACACCAGCATCATGAGATATTGTGAAAAACTTCAGCTGGACAACCGGAAAACACACAACATCACTTTCTCACCACTGAAACTGAACTCCTTAATAAATACTGCTGTGCTTTAAACCTTAATTAGAAGATTTAATGAAGGGTCACAGTACACCTGCTGATGTTTATATTTTTATTCATTTGTTGAGGAAATACTCATGTTCTTCTCCTCCATCCTACATATCTGCTCTCTCGGAATCTCTCTATCTAAACTGCAATCTGAGAACTTTCTCACGTTCCAGACCCTCATTCAAGATAAAAGTGTCTCTGCATCTCAGAAATCCACTGAGGAGGCAATCAGCTGGACCTCTCGCCACGACACTGCTCCACCACCATGATCCCTGACACTCATCTTCACACACCACATTACTTTTTCATTCCATTTACTGTCTTCCCACCGCCAGGACCTGCAACCTTCCATCTCCCTGTGACCTCCACTCCGTCTCTCCACACATCCTCTCTTTCTCTCTTCATATAAATCAGGGTGTAAAAATTCACTTCTCCATGATGGCTGTGATCTCCATCCCAGAACTCCTGACAAACACAGGACGATGAGAGTCCAATGATCTGAACAAGTGTTCCTTCGGATCTTCTTATTCTTAAACTTTACCTGGAGAAAAGTAACACATCCTCCACCTTCACACCCATCTTTCTACTTCACCCATGTGCGCCCCCTTCAGGAGACTCCTGACAGTTTTGACTCGTTTTTAGCTGAAGAGAAAGTGAGAATAAACGTGAACTTATGCTTGGAATAAATAGGATGGAGGAGGAGATGAAGACACCAGAACCTTGTACTTCTAAAAGCATGTTGATTTTAATATTCGCTTTATGAATTCATAAGCTTTGCTCTTCTCCACCAATTTGCTGTAAAAATGTATTTTTTTCTCTCTTTAGATTGTTTTGTAAACAGTGTTGGAATCTCTGAAGGTGAACCTCATCGATGTGCTTGAGCCGTTTGTCTTTACTGTGCACCACCAAAAAAAATCATCCAGTTTGACAGGAATAAAATCCTGATCTTCCCTGAAGAGGAATGTCTGGAACCATCACTCATCTCAGGCTGGATGAAGGTTTGACTCCATTTCAGCCTTTTAAAGACAAAGCTTCTGTTCTTTAATGCTGAAGGACAATTCCCTGAAGAATATGATCAACAGCACGCCTCTGACACGTCAAGTGAATCTTAAATGAAGACCTCTACCACTGAAAAACACTTACAGAACGTTCCTTTCTCCGTCTGAGCGAACCAAAACAAAGCTCATGGTTTCTTATTGTTGCATCATCACTCCAGAAAAGACGACAGATACAGAGACGTTCTCGTTGTGTTCTCACTCATTATTTATTATCCATCTAATCTTTTTATTGTAGAAACTCTGAAATTAAAATATATATAAAGCTAATTGAGACTGAAATCTGGATAAATGCAGTGAACTGATCACTTACTGATGCTGCGAAAGCCTGAGGGAATTACTTTAACAACACGGAGTATTTATTAGATGAACATGTGCTGAAGAGAATTACTTTCTTCTGTTCTGAGCTGTTCGACATCCTGAGCTCATTTTCAGCTCTACGTGATCAAACT
>NC_060888.1:309391-339391 GCF_014805685.1 Silurus meridionalis | reverse complement strand
CACACACACACACACACACACACACACACACACACACACATTAAATCACATTACACCTACTGTACTCGCATAAATTAGCTTTCCCAAACTGAATTAGGGGTCTGTGTGTGTGTGTGTGTGTGTGTGTGTGTGTGTGTGTGAATAGAGTGTTAAATACATTGTGTGTGTGTGTGTGTGTGTGTAGAGTGTAATGTAGAGGTGTGTGTGTGTGTGTGTGTGTGTGTGTGTGTGTGTATAGAGTGTTAAATACAGTTGTGTGTGTGTAGAGTGTAATGTAGAGGTGTGTGTGTGTGTGTGTGTGTGTGTGTGTGTGTGTGTGTGTGTGTGTGTGTGTGTAAAGTGTAATGTAGAGTTGTTTGTAGATTATATTTAATCTGAATTGTGTTTGAAGTCATCACACGCTGTCACACTGCTGTGTTAAAAGATAAATGTGTGTGTGTGTGTGTGTGTGTGTGTGGAATGCAGTGTACTGGATTTATTAGTGGAGGATTAAATAGCAGATGGTATCTTTAACAGCAGCTGGATCGATGGAGCAGAATGTCAGTGATGAAGAGCAGCTCAGTGTTATGGTTTTAACCTTTTAACTCACTCTGCCAGAGACTCACAACACAATGCTCTCCTGCATCGCTGGGCTCAACTCGACACCGCTCGGTTTAACGCCACTCAACTCGACACCGCTCGGTACAACTCCACTCAACTCGACACCGCTCGGTTCAGCTCCACTCAACTCGACACCGCTCGGTTCAACTCCACTCAACTCGACACCGCTCGGTACAACTCCACTCAACTCGACACCGCTCGGTTCAGCTCCACTCAACTCGACACCGCTTGGTTCAACTCCACTCAACTCGACACCGTTCAACTCAACTCCACTCAACTCGACACCGCCGTTCAACTCCACTCAACTCGACACCGCTCGGTTCAACTCCACTCAACTCGACACCGCTGGTTCAACTCCACTCAACTCGACACCGCTCGGTTCAGCTCCACTCAACTCGACACCGCTCGGTTTAACTCCACTCAACTCGACACCGCTCGGTACAACTCCACTCAACTCGACACCGCTCGGTTCAGCTCCACTCAACTCGACACCGCTTGGTTCAACTCCACTCAACTCGACACCGTTCAACTCAACTCCACTCAACTCGACACCGCTCGGTTCAACTCCACTCAACTCGACACCGCTCGGTTCAACTCCACTCAACTCGACACCGCTCGGTTCAACTCCACTCAACTCGACACCGCTCGGTTCAGCTCCACTCAACTCGACACCGCTCGGTTCAGCTCCACTCAACTCGACACCGCTCGGTTTAACTCCACTCAACTCCACACCGCTCGGTTCAACTCAACTTGACTCCGCTCGGCTCGGCTCGACTCCACTCAACTCAACTCCGCTCAACTCTACTCCGCTCAACTCGCCACCGGTCGGCTCGCCTCCACTTAACTAGACTCCGCTCAGCTCGACTCTGGTGAGCTCAGCTCACCTTGGCAATTTGTACAACATGAATTTGTTTCAGATACATAATTGTACACAAACCCTGGATAGAAGTTGATTTTCATAAACATCCGGATAAGCGGATGAATAATAAACTCTAACAGTGTTTTATTGCTTTATAAATCTTCTGCTCTCTTTCCTCTTTTAACATCCAGGAATATTCATAATTATGAGCTTTTTAAAATAATGAATTGATATTTTTGAACCCAGTGCACTTTCAGTGCCGGTCCCAAGCCCAGATGGATAGAAGGGTTGTGTTATGAGGGGGATCCAGCGTAAAACATGTGCCGAATCAAAAATGCGAATAAAAGGCATATGAGGAGCTGTAGGAGAAGTTGGACATGAAGGAAGGAGAAAAGTATTTGTAGCGATTGTCCAGGCAGAGGAACCGAGCTGGGAAGGATGTGCTGCAAGTTAGAGCAATAAAGGATGGAGATGGAAATGTGTTGATTAGTGAGGAGAGTGTGTTAAGAAGATGGAGGGAGTATTTTGAGCAGCTGATGATTGAGGGAAATGAGAGAGAGAGAGAAGGTTGGATGGTGTGGAGATGTGAAGTGGAAGTGGATAGGATTAGTAAGGAGGAAGTGAGAGCAGCGATTAAGAGGATGAAGAGTGGAAAGTCGGTTGGACCAGATGACATACAGGTAGAAGCATGGAGATGTTTAGGAGAGATGCAGTGGAGTTTTTAACCAGATTGTTCAACAGGATGTTGGAAGGTGAGAAGATGCCTGAGGAATGGAGAAGGAGTGTGCTGGTACTGATCTTTAAGAATAAGGGAGATGTGCAGACCTGCAGTAACTACAGGGGAATAAAGTTGATCAGTCACACCATGAAGTTATGGGAAAGAGTAGTGGAAGCCAGGCTGAGAGAAGAGGTGACCATCTGTGAGCAACAGTATGGTTTCATGCTGAGGAAGAGCACCACAGATGCATTATTTGCTTTGAGAATGTTGATGGAGAAGTATAGAGAAGGTCAGAAGGAGCTGCATTGTGTGTTTGTGGATTTAGAGAAAGCGTACAACAGGGTGGAGAGAGGAGTTGTGGTATTGTATGAGGAAGTCTGGTGTGTCAGAGAAGTATGTGAGGGTGGTGCAGGACATGTATGAGGACAGTGTGACAGCAGTGAAGTGTGCAGTAGGAACACTTTATAATTATAATAATTAATTTATAATTACTTTTTAATTGTTGGCACCTATTCATATTCAACGGTTGAAAATATAAAGTCTTAGAAATTAACTATAAAAATCAGTGCAGTTTGGAGACGTATAAAGACGTAAGGAGACGGTGAGTATTCTGAAGGTGTAATTTAACTGTATGTCTCTGCCAATCAAAAATTGTTTGTAGCTAAGCTCCGCCCCTTTTTGCATTCAGCACTCAGAGGAGTGAATCTATCATTTTGATTGACAGGAGAATCATCTGCTTGTGTCCCGATCAATCGTATTGATTTGTGCAGTTTCTAAGTGGCTGTGACATTTTACAGTAAGATGTTTTGTTATTGTGTGATTAAGATGTCGCTCTCTGATGGACAGAAATCGATTCTTCTCTCGTCTCTTCTCCTCTATTACCATCTTGTCTCTTCTCCTCAGTAAACATTACGTCTTCCCTGTGTTCTGTTTCAAGAGAATGTTCCTGCATGTTGCTGCCTTTAGGAATAAAGGTGAATATTTCATGTCTTTCATAACAAATTTAAAGAACACTGATTTTCCTCATGCCCCTGTGTGTGTGTGTGTGTGTGTGTGTGTGTGTGTGTGTGTGTGTGTGTGTGTGTGTGTGTGGCCCACAAAACTCCATAAAGTGTAACAAACACCTAGGAGAATAAAATGTTACACAGATTTACAGCAATTCTCATTTTACACTTCATGAAATAGAGTTTAATTATTAAATATAAAATATTTAAAAATAAAACATTCCCAGCTGAAGCACCTGCGAGTGTGATTTATTACATGTAGAGCAGATGGAAAATTCAAATCTGTGAAATTTAACTTCATCTGGAAAGTTTTAATTAAGTCAAACACACACACACACACACACACACACACACACACACACACACACACACACACTACTAAATAACTAATAAAAATGATTTGTGCTAAAAATGAGGCATTCATATTTAATTATATTATAAATATTTAAATGCTGTTTATTTATTTATCATATATATATATATATAATGTACATATGTATATTCAACTTTTTATAATTTCCCAGCCATTATAATAATAATATTAATCATAATAATAATAATAATAATAATAATAATAATAATAATAATAACAGTAATAACAGGGTCAGGGTTAGGATTAGGAAAACATTTCTCCCAGTCTCTCAGTACAGCAGGGTTCATCTCAGCTGCACTGCAGAACGAATTTCCTGTAAAATGTAGTAAATGTTCGTGATTTTTATGTTTTTTTTTTTCATCACTCAGTTCTTATTTCATAAGTGACTTTCCTTTTCAGTGATGTTAGCGTTCTAGGCTATCAGTTACTTAACGGCTTCTCATCCTGGCTGTCAGAATGGCCACGTACAGGAAGCGTGTTCATCTCTAAATTTTAATGAACACCAACCAAAATCTTCCTGAACTAATGAGCTTCTGCTCCTCAGACTCCCCGGAGGTGCTTTACACATCATTCCAAAATCAATAGAAGAGCGTGAAATAGAAAATTATCTACATTGAAATAACGACGTCCAAAGCGCCCATCGCTGAGAGACCATTAGCGAACTCCAGCTGAGACGAACACACACTTCATGCAAACACGTTTTCCCTCAAGAAACGTCGCTTTGAACTAACAATTCAAAATTCCCAAACATTCAAAATTTATCATAAAAGATATCGCCAATTTACAAACAATACAGACCCTCTGAGCTTTTTATCAAATTCACAAACACTGTGAACCTCAGAGGAGAAAATCACAACCACATGATTCACTGATCCAAACTCACATCTCATCATCTCATGATTACGATCTCAGTGTAGATTACAGGATTTCCTTCAGGAGGCAGCTAGTGTGTGTGTGTGTGTGTGTGTGTGTGTGTGTGTGTGTGTGTGTGTTTTGATTAATTTAATTTATAGATAAATACTGGGTGTGGGTGTGTGACAGTGGTAAACAACACAATCTCTAATAATCAGACTACTAGAGGAGCAGTTTGTGTTAGCATGTTAGCCTGTTAGCGTTCCATAATGAATGAAATAGTGACTTATTGATGCTACAATTAGATTTGTGTGTGTGTGTGTGTGTGTGTGTGTGTGTGTGTGTGTGTGTGTGTGTGTGTGATTAGAATAATCCAGGGCTTGTTAGTTAAAGTGCCCCAGTGTTAGATCATTAGTGTATAATAGGGAACTCATTGTGTTTGTTATTTAAAAATGAAGTGAATTCGGGTCTCTCCTCATCACCGTCACATCGCCTCTGCAATTAAATAAACACCTTAATGGGCCTACACACACACACACACACACACACACATACACAATAGTGGAAAGAGAAAACTTTGATGACTCTGGACATTATTTTCATGATTGTTGTTTGGAATTAATGATGAAACCTGCTGTAAATCATCAAAGTGTAAATGAGAGGTACACAGATGGCCGATTTAACTTTAGAGATGCCTCTGTGTTCAGGGTGTAAAACACATTCATTAGAATGCAGTGTGTGGGCAGATAGATGGATAGATATATGGATGGATGGATGGATGGATGGAGGGACGGAGAGCCAGAGAGACGAGGCAGACCTCTGCTCGCCCTTTGAAGCTGACGGAGGAGTAAACGGACAGAACATTAGATAAATGAGGAGGAAAACGGCAAGTTAACGGAACAACTGGGTCAGAGAGAGGAGGAGACGGATGGATGTAAAAATGAGAAACAGGCCGAGTCATGTCTGCCTGCGGGGACTCGTCTAGCTTCTAATAAAAAAGAAAAATCAGGCAAGGAAAAATAGAGAAGAAAAACAATTTCACACACACACACACACATGGTCATGGCCATGGTGAAGGACAGCATAGAGTGTGATTAGAAATATTTTCTGAAAATCACAATTCTAAAAATTTTTTATTCATGTATCAGAATCACCACCTTTTAAAATATCCCAGTCCCTTTAGTGTCTAATTAAATGTATTCATCCACACCACAATACTGCAGAGCAGCAGCTGATTACCTCTGCCGGGAGGTTACGGCTTCACAATAGATGGTTTATGAGGAATAACGCTCTCAGTAACAGTGACGTGCTGTTAGAAGAGATGAATCAGCTTCAGTGTGGGAACAGTAACTCTGCATCCTGATGTTATCATTTACATTTAACAGCACTCCTTCACACTGTTTTACCTCCAACATACTGTATAATTATCTGATTCTGGATTCATATTAACCATTATAATGAATATTTAATGATTAATTAGTTAATTGAAACCAATTAGAGATACAAATACATTTATTCCCTATATCCAATTTTGTGTTTTTTTTATTTTTATGGTTCAGTCAGGAGTGCGTTTGAGTTCAGTGAAAAGTGTTAAAGTGTTATAAACAAACGTTTAAATGTAGAACTGATGGAGGTCTATGATTCAGTGATGTTTGAGTTGTGGTAATTAGCATGTGGTTATCGCTGTATGCAAATAAATCAGTGTGCAAAAATGAATCAACCTGAATAAATAAGCAAAGCTCAAAAACCTGCAGATATACATCACCATTTCATTTGTTGTTTGCCTCACACACTACACAACCCATAATTAAAAGTGTGAGCAGTGTAGTGTAAACGTTGCAGGCTCTATCACAACGTGTGTGTGTGTGTGTGTGTGTGTGTGTGTGTGTGTGTGTGTGTTAAAAGTCATAAGACCCCAACTGCACAGAGAAAATAAACATCAGGGAAAAAATCATAACCGCTGGAGGGTGAAAACCTTTTAGCATCATACACAGAGCAACACCAGAGAGAGAGAATACAGGAAAAGAGGGAATATGTCGGAGTAAGGGAATACGAGAGAGACAGGGGATATGGGGGAGACAATACGGAAGAGAAAGGATCTGTGGGGAGAGAGGTGATACAGAGGATAGAAAGTTCTAGGGAGAGAGGCTATACAAGGAAAGAGAAGCTAAAAGGGCAAGAGGATATGGAATAAAGAGAGAATACATGGAAATAAAGAAAATATGGAGGAGAAGGATATGGGGAGAATGTATATCAGAGAGGGGTTATGGAAGGGGATACGGTAGAGTGGGGGTAAATGGGAGAGAGTGGGATACGGGGAGGAAGGGGATACGGGAGAGAGAGGATATATGGGAGATGGGGAAATGGGGCAGAAGGTATATGGGAAAGGGGATACGGGGCATAGAGGGTATATAGGAAAGAGGATATAGAGCATAGAGGGTATATGGGGATGGGGGATACGGGGCATAGAGGGTATATGGGAGTGGGGGATATGGGGCATAAAGCGTATATAGAAGTGGGGGATAAGGGGCATAGAGGGTATATGGGGATGGGAGGATACAGGGCAGAGAGGGTATATGGGGATGGGAGGATACAGTGCAGAGAGGGTATATGGGGATGGGGGATACAGGGCAGAGAGGGTATATGGGAGAGGGGATACGGGGCAGAAAGGGTATATGGGGATACGGGGCAGAGGGTATATGGGAGAGGGGATACGGGGCAGAGAGGGTATATGGGAGAGGGGATACGGGGCAGAGAGGGTATATGGGAGAGGGGATACGGGTCAGAGAGAGTATATGGGAGAGGGGATACGGGGCAGAGAGGGTATATGGGAGAGGGGATACGGGTCAGAGAGAGTATATGGGAGAGGGGATACGGGGCAGAGAGGGTATATGGGAGAGGGGATACGGGGCAGAGAGAGTATATGGGAGAGGGGATACGGGGCAGAGAGGGTATATGGGAGAGGGGATACGGGGCAGAGAGGTATATGGGAGAGGGGGATACAGGGCAGAGAGAGTATATGGGAGAGGGGATACGGGGCAGAAAGGGTATATGGGGATACGGGGCAGAGAGGGTATATTTAAGAGGGGATACAGGGCAGAGAGAGTATATGGGAGAGGGGGATACGGGGCAGAGAAGATATATGGGGATGGGGGTATTTGATTAAGAGGGAATACAGGACATGATTATGAAGCATTTCAACTACAACTAAATTATACACTACAACTCACTACGACTATTACTATTGTGTGTGTGTGTGTGTGTGTGTGTGTGTGTGTGTGTGTGTGTGTGTGAGTGATCAGGATTTCTCCTAGATCACAAACAGTTGTTCGATGTCAGTCTGATCTGATTGACAGATTACACAGTTTTCTTTGATGTTCTTCTCTTGTTGCCAAGGCAACATGTTAAGCATCATTGGAAGAGAACAAGAGCACTGAACCTCCATCTCTCACTCACACACTCACACACATGCACACACACACACACACATACACACACACAAACTCCACACTCTCTCTCTCTCTTTGTCATTTAAAATGTTTATAGTTTAGTGTACAATAAAAAAAAAAAGTATATTATATTGTATGGGTTTAAAGTGTGTGTGTGTTCAGATATTAGAAATTGTTTTTACTCTGTAGAAGCACAAGATGGTAAACGTGTGTCTGTTTTTGTGTATAATTCAGAATTTTTTCATCTTTTTTTCATAGCAGCTAAAATGATGAGAGAGAGAGAGAGAGAGAGAGAGAGAGAGAGAGAGAGAGAGAGAGAGAGAAAGTAAGAAAACGAATAAAGTGATTTGGGAAAAAACATTACACAGCAGGAAGTAAATGGATAATAAAAGGTCTTTAGAGGAAATAGTGAGTGACAGCAGCAACGACTGCAATCAATCACATTACACACACACACACACACACACACACACACACACACACACACATGCACACGAGGAATATCACAAACTTCTCCCTTTACAGTATGTGTTCAGTTTGTGTTTAGTGTTCAGTGTTCAGTGTGTGTGTGTGTGTGTGTGTGTGTGTGTGTGTGTGTGTGTGTGTGTGTGTGACTGCATGTCGGTTTATCTAAATCTGCAGCACTTTCTGTGTGTGAGGTTGGGTAAAGTTTTGTGAAGTTGTGTAATGTTCTGTAAAGTTGTTTTGTATAGCTGTGTAAACTTGTGCAAAGTTCTGTAAAGTTGTGTGAGGTCAAGTAAAGTTGTGTGAAGTTGTGTACAGCTGTGTAAATTTGTGTGAGGTTGTGTAAAGTTGTGTAAATGTGTGTAAAGTTGTGAGAAGTTATGAAAATCTGTGTAAAGTTGTGTGAGGTTGTGTAAAGTTGTGTGTGGTTATATAAATGTGTGTGAGGTGTAAAGATGTGTAATGTTCTGTAAAGCTGTGTGAGGTCATGTAAAGGTGTTTAAAGTTGTTACATATGTGCATATATAAACAAAGTGGCCACTGAATGAGAGAAACGAGGGGATGATCTTTTTGTTTTGTGGCTCAATAAGATGCAACGTCATCCTAATGCAACAGGAAGAAACATTTGACTTTGCGCTCTGACAGTAGCAGAAACTGCAGCTTATAAAGCCACACACACACACACACACACACACACACACACACACACACACACAGATAGATAGACAGATATACATATAAATGGATCAGAGTGCAGCAATAATCTCATCTCAGTGTCAGTAATATCATCTCGCTGTCTAACAGGAAATCCTGGAGCGAAAGGAGGAGGATTTTAACCCTTTACTTCCTGTTTCTATTCAATTATTTCCAAAAACATTCAAGTTAATAACATTAAAAAAGTGAAGAAAACTGCATGCTTTGTTGTGTTCATTCTGTGGGAATAAAAATTCAGGAAACTCATGATGGGAAAAATGCAATGTTCTGTTTTCATATAGTAATTTCTTACACTGCATATGAACATGGTTACATGTAATGAACACTGTGTGTGTGTGTGTGTGTGTGTGTGTGTGTGTGTGTGTGTGTTGCAATACAGTACAAAATACTTGTTCTCTCACGAGTATACAATGTGGTATGAAGAAGTTTGGAGACTCCTGCTGTAACTGGTGCTGTTCTGACCCAAATGCGTTCCCACGGACAGCTTAGAACAAAGAACAAACAGAGAATTCTGGCAATTCTGCCAAGAGACGTTTGATGAGACGTACTTTGACATACACCAATGCTGCAACGAGGTGAGGTTTGAGGGGCACACACAGTTCAAGAGTGGAAGAACACCACTGGAAAACGACTAGAGATCAGAAAGACCTTTGACGAGCTCAAACCCTGAGAATGTCAAAACCGTTTGGCAACTCATGCATGATGATCGTCGAAGAAAAATCCACATGATCTTATCCGGGCACGAACCTTTAGAAGGTGCTTAACACACTTCAAAAAGAAAACTTCCAGAACATGGTCCCTACATGTTACAGAAACACAATTTTTCTTTGCAAAAAACTGCTATGTGTAGTTTATTATCGGTTTAGTGTAGCGATGTACACCGCCTTATGAATGAGACGTTACTATGGAAACAGTATCGTAGCAGAATTAACATCTGCATTACCATCAGAGCCGCTGTTCTAGAGCTGTTCTAATCACCACCTTCTGACCAATCAGAGTGCGGACGTCAGTGCTGACTTGTTTACTGCGCCTTTATCAGAAATAAATCAGATAAAACTTTTATATTGTTATGATATTAGAGCTGAAACAAAGACGTGAGCAGATGGACGGAGGGAAATTCAGGCCTTTAGGACAGAAAAAGAAACACACACAGCTGTTTAATCCCATTTCACTGTACACACACACACACACACACACACAC
Organism: Silurus meridionalis; assembly: GCF_014805685.1. Taxonomy (NCBI): domain Eukaryota; kingdom Metazoa; phylum Chordata; class Actinopteri; order Siluriformes; family Siluridae; genus Silurus; species Silurus meridionalis. The sequence goes on along the minus strand of NC_060888.1, from coordinate 329,156 downwards.
ACACACACACTCACTCACTCACTCACACAAACACACACACACACACACACACACACACTCTCACACACACACACACACACACACACACACACACACTGTACTCAGAAAGTAAAAGCACAACACTTCCTGCATCATGAGACTTTACACTCAAACTTACAGCATAAATATAATGCAGTTTGAGGACAGACGTGTTTCACATTTCCATTTTTCAGTAATTTTTCTTCCTTCAATTGATTATAATGTAGTTTAACTATTAATGTTCACTTTCTGTAATCATCATTACCATAATTTAAATAGAATTCTTTTTCTTCCTAATTAGCATATGATTTATATCACCTCCTGCAGCAGTAATGAGTGTTTATAAAGGAGTGTTTATTGAGCAAAGTTTGTAAAGAAGTATTTAGAGAGCAGTGTTTAAAAAGCAGTGTTTGTAAAGGAGTGTGTGTAGAGAAGTGTTTAGAAAGCAGTATTTATAGAGGACTGTTTGTAGAGAAGTGTTTATAGAGGAGTGTTTATATAGCAGTGTTTATTGAGGAGTGTTTATAGAGCAGTGCTTCTTGATGAGTGTTTATATAGCAGTGTTTGTAGAGCAGGGTTTATAGATGAGTGTTTGTAGAGCAGTGTTTCTAGAGGAGTATTTATATAGCAGTGCTTGTAGAGCAGGGTTTCTAAAGAAGTGTTTATAGAGCAGTGTTTCTAGAGGAGTGTTTATAGAGAAGTGTTTGTAGAGGAGTGTTTGTAGAGGAGTGTTTATAGAGTAGTGTTTTAGAGGAGTGTTTATAGAGGAGTGTTTGTAGAGTAGTGTTTGTAGAGAGTGTTTATAGAGTAGTGCTTGTAGAGGAGTGTTTGTAGAGGAGTGTTTATAGAGGAGTGTTTATAGAGGAGTGTTTGTAGAGAAGTGTTTATAGAGGAGTGTTTGTAGAGGAGTGTTTATAGAGAGTGTTTGTAGAGGTGTTTGTAGAGGAGTGTTTATAGAGGAGTGTTTGTAGAGGTGTTTATAGAGGAGTGTTTGTAGAGGAGTGTTTATAGAGTAGTGCTTGTAGAGGAGTGTTTGTAGAGGAGTGTTTATAGAGGAGTGTTTGTAGAGTGTTTGTAGAAGTGTTTGTAGAAGTGTTTATAGAGGTGTTTGTAGAGGAGTGTTTATAAAGGGTGTTTATAGAGGAGTGTTTGTAGAGAAGTGTTTATAAAGGAGTGTTTATAGAGGAGTGTTTGTAGAGGTGTTTGTAGAGGAGTGTTTATAGAGGAGTGTTTGTAGAGAAATGTTTATAGAGGAGTGTTTATAGAGGAGTGTTTGTAGAGGAGTGTTTATAGAGTAGTGTTTTAGAGGAGTGTTTATAGAGGTGTTTGTAGAGCAGTGTTTGTAGAGGAGTGTTTATAGAGTAGTGTTGTAGAGGAGTGTTTGTAGAGGAGTGTTTATAGAGGAGTGTTTATAGAGGAGTGTTTGTAGAGAAGTGTTTATAGAGGAGTGTTTGTAGAGGAGTGTTTATAGAGTAGTGTTGTAGAGGAGTGTTTGTAGAGGAGTGTTTATAGAGGAGTGTTTGTAGAGAAGTGTTTATAGAGGAGTGTTTGTAGAGGAGTGTTTATAGAGTAGTGTTGTAGAGGAGTGTTTGTAGAGGAGTGTTTATAGAGAGTGTTTGTAGAGTGTTTGTAGAAGTGTTTGTAGAGTGTTTATAGAGGAGTGTTTGTAGAGGAGTGTTTGTAGAAGTGTTTATAGAGGAGTGTTTATAGAAGTGTTTATAAAGGAGTGTTTATAGAAGTGTTTATAGAGAGTGTTTGTAGAAGTGTTTGTAGAAGTGTTTGTAGAGAAGTGTTTATAAAGGAGTGTTTATAGAGGAGTGTTTGTAGAGAAGTGTTTATAGAGGAGTGTTTGTAGAGAAGTGTTTGTAGAGAAGTGTTTATAAAGGTGTTTATAGAGGAGTGTTTATAAAGGAGTGTTTATAGAAGTGTTTATAGAGGAGTGTTTGTAGAGAGTGTTTATAAAGGAGTGTTTGTAGAAGTGTTTATAGAGGAGTGTTTGTAAAGGAGTGTTTATAGAGAAGTGTTTATAGAGAAGTGTTTATAGAGGAGTGTTTGTAGAGGAGTGTTTGTAGAGGAGTGTTTATAGAGAAGTGTTTATAGAGAGTGTTTGTAGAGGTGTTTATAGAGTGTTTGTAGAGAGTGTTTATAGAGTGTTTGTAGAGGAGTGTTTGTAGAGGAGTGTTTATAGAGGAGTGTTTGTAGAGGAGTGTTTATAGAAGTGTTTATAGAGGAGTGTTTATAGAGAGTGTTTGTAGAGAATGTTTATAGAGGAGTGTTTATAGAGGAGTGTTTGTAGAGAAGTGTTTATAGAGGAGTGTTTGTAGAGGAGTGTTTATCGAGGAGTGTTTGTAGAGAAGTGTTTATAAAGAGTGTTTATAGAGGTGTTTGTAGAGAAGTGTTTATAGAGGAGTGTTTGTAGAGAAGTGTTTGTAGAGAGTGTTTATAAAGGAGTGTTTATAGAGGAGTGTTTGTAGAGAAGTGTTTATAGAGGAGTGTTTGTAGAGGAGTGTTTATAGAGGTGTTTGTAGAGAATGTTTATAGAGGAGTGTTTATAGAGAGTGTTTGTAGAAGTGTTTGTAGAGGAGTGTTTGTAGAGAAGTGTTTATAGAGGAGTGTTTGTAGAGGAGTGTTTGTAGAGTGTTTGTAGAAGTGTTTATAGAGAGTGTTTATAGAGTGTTTATAGAGGTGTTTGTGAGAAGTGTTTATAGAGGAGTGTTTGTAGAGGAGTGTTTGTAGAAGTGTTTATAGAGGAGTGTTTATAGAGAAGTGTTTATAAAGGAGTGTTTATAGAGGAGTGTTTGTAGAAGTGTTTGTAGAGAGTGTTTGTAGAGAAGTGTTTATAGAGGAGTGTTTGTAGAGGAGTGTTTGTAGAAGTGTTTATAGAGGAGTGTTTATAGAGAGTGTTTATAAAGGGTGTTTGTAGAGAAGTGTTTATAGAGGAGTGTTTGTAGAGAAGTGTTTGTAGAGAGTGTTTGTAGAGAAGTGTTTATAAAGGAGTGTTTATAGAGGAGTGTTTGTAGAGTGTTTGTAGAGAAGTGTTTGTAGAGAAGTGTTTATAAAGGAGTGTTTGTAGAGAAGTGTTTGTAGAAGTGTTTATAAGGAGTGTTTGTAGAAGTGTTTATAGAAGTGTTTGTAGAGGAGTGTTTATCAAGGAGTGTTTGTAGAGAAGTGTTTATAGAGGAGTGTTTGTAGAGAAGTGTTTCTAGAGAAGTGTTTATAAAGGAGTGTTTATAGAGGAGTGTTTGTAGAGAAGTGTTTGTAGAGGAGTGTTTATCAAGGAGTGTTTGTAGAGAAGTGTTTATAGAGGTGTTTGTAGAGAAGTGTTTCTAGAGAAGTGTTTATAAAGGAGTGTTTATAGAGGAGTGTTTGTAGAGAAGCGTTTATAGAGGAGTGTTTGTAGAGGAGTGTACAGCAGCAGGGCTTTATTACACCCATGAGGAGATTTGGGATGAAACCCGGGAACGGTGCAGTGTGGGATTCATCAGTGACATCATCTCACTCAAACTCTTTAAAACCTTGGTATTCAGTAAACTGTGTGTGTGTGTGTGTGTCCTGTCAACGTGTGTGTATATGTGTGTGTATGCGTGTGTCCTATCAGTGTGTGTGTGTGTGTGTGTGTGTGTGTGTGTCCTGTCAGTGTGTGTTAACTCGACTGTCTTGTCTCTTCTCCTGTTTACAGTTAAACTCGAGGCAATTCTGTGAGCAGCATTTCCTCATCTGTGGAAAATTCCATTACGCTTCTGCTGCATGATGAATAATGAACAATTTCCCTCCTGCTGTTTCTTTTTTTCAGCGTTGCAAAAGGCCGAATGGAAAAAAACCCAAACTCAATCACGTGGAGAAAAAAAAGAAAATAGTTCTAAAGAGCCTGAGAGAAGGAGGAGCTGCAGGTCTGAGAACATCCCCGGGAAAATTCCATCAGAGAGAAGATGCCTTATATATCATTATATCTCAGATAAATATTTTAATAACCACACCATCATCTTCTTCATCATCATCATCACCACCATCATCATCCCCATCATTATCACCATTATCTTCATCATTACCTTAACATCACCATCATCCTCATCACTACCATCATCATCACCACCATCATCACCATTACTATCATATTTATCATCACCATCATCATCATCATCATCACCACCCACATTATCTTCAATATAATCACTACCACCATCATCATCATCATCATCATCATCACCTGTCCACAGCCACACTTCATTTTCTCCACCAGGAACACATTAAGTCAAGTTAAGAAGCTTTTCTTGTCATTTTAACCGGACTTTTCTCCTGGACCCTGGTGCTACATACAACAACATGGAAATTCATCACACAACACAAATTACACCACCACCAAGCTGATACTATTGGGCCCTTGAGCAAGGCCCTAAACCCTCCCACTGCTCAGTTTTAAGTTGCTCTGGATTAGTGCATCTTCCAAATGCCATCAATGTATATGTACACACACAACACAGAGATACAATACCCAACACAGAGCTACAACACAGAGCTACATACACAACACAGAGCTACAACACAGAGATTCAATACACAACACAGAGATACAACACAGAGATACAATACCAACACAGAGCTACAACACAGAGCTACATACACAACACAGAGCTACAACACAGAGATTCAATACACAACACAGAGCTACAACACAGAGATACAATACCAACACAGAGCTACAACACAGAGCTACATACACAACACAGAGCTACAACACAGAGATTCAATACACAACACAGAGATACAACACAGAGATACAATACCCAACACAGAGCTACAACACAGAGCTACATACACAACACAGAGCTACAACACAGAGATTCAATACACAACACAGAGCTACATACACAACACAGAACTACATACACAACACAGAGATACAACACAGAGATACAATACACAACACAGAGCTACACACAACACAGAGCTACAACACAGAGATACAACACAGAGATACAACACAGAGATACAATACCCAACACAGAGCTACAACACAGAGCTACATACACAACACAGAGCTACAACACAGAGATTCAATACACAACACAGAGCTACATACACAACACAGAGATACAACACAGAGATACAACACAGAGATACATACACAACACAGAGCTACAACACAGAGATACAATACACAACACAGAGCTACAACACAGAGATACAATACACAACACAGAGCTACATACACAACACAGAGATACAACACAGCGATACAATACACAAAACAGAACTACAACACAGATATACAATACACAACACAGAGCTAAAACACAGAGCTACATACACAACACAGAACTACATACACAACACAGAGTTACAACACAGAGATACAACACAGAGCTACATACACAACACAGAGATACAACACAGAGCTACATACACAACACAGAACTACATACACAACACAGAGATACAGTACACAACACAGAGCTACATACACAACACAGAGATACAACACAGAGCTACATACACAACACAGAACTACATACACAACACAGAGATACAATACACAACACAGAACTACATACACAACACAGAGATACAATACACAACACAGAACTACATACACAACACAGAGATACAATACACAACACAGAGATACAATACACAACACAGAACTACATACACAACACAGAGATACAATACACAACACAGAACTACATACACAACACAGAGATACAATACACAACACAGAACTACATACACAACACAGAGCTACAACACAGATTACATACACAACACAGAACTACATACACAACACAAAGTTATGGATTAAAGTAAGTGTCCTCAACACACAAAGTGCATCATGTGTAACCGAGTGCAAACAGTGCAGACACAAGACAGAGCAAACAGACAACAAATGACAGTGTAGGACAAATACACAAAACACAAAATACACATTACATTGGGCAAAAGAGAAAAATATATACAGGAATGTACTTGTAAACATAAACACAAAATCTAACTGAAAAGATTGTGCAAAACAGCAACAGCGATCAAGTAGACGTGCGAAACAGCATGCAAACAGTTATATAGTTATAATAAAATGATCATTTAAAATGGGTGGATGTGTGTGTACTGTCTGTGTGTACTGAGTGTGTGTACTGTCTGTGTGTACTTAGTGTGTGTACTGTCTGTGTGTACTGAGTGTGTGTACTGTCTGTATGTACTGAGTGTGTGTACTGTCTGTGTGTAATGTGTGTACTGAGTGTGTGTACTGTGTGTACTGTCTGTGTACTGAGTGTGTGTACTGTCTATGTACTGAGTGTGTACTGTCTGTGTGTACTGAGTGTGTGTACTGTCTGTGTGTACTGAGTGTGTGTACTGAGTGTGTGTACTGTCTGTGTGTAATGTGTGTACTGAGTGTGTGTACTGTGTGTGTACTGTCTGTGTGTACTAAGTGTGTGTACTGTACTGTGTGTGTACTGAGTGTGTGTACTGTCTGTGTGTAATGTGTGTACTGAGTGTGTGTACTGTGTGTACTGTCTGTGTGTACTGAGTGTGTGTACTGTCTGTGTGTACTGAGTGTGTGTACTGTCTGTGTGTACTGAGGTGTGTACTGTGTGTGTACTGTGTACTGTCTGTGTACTGTCTGTGTGTACTGAGTGTGTGTACTGTCTGTGTGTACTGTGTGTACTGAGTGTGTGTACTGTGTGTACTGTCTGTGTGTACTGAGTGTGTGTACTGTCTGTGTGTAATGTGTGTACTGAGTGTGTGTACTGTGTGTACTGGCTGTGTGTACTGAGTGTGTACTGTCTGTGTGTACTGTCTGTGTGTACTGAGTGTGTGTACTGAGTGTGTGTACTGTGTGTACTGTCTGTGTGTACTGAGTGTGTACTGTCTGTGTGTACTGAGTGTGTGTACTGTCTGTGTGTACTGTCTGTGTGTACTGAGTGTGTACTGTCTGTGTGTACTGAGTGTGTGTACTGAGTGTGTGTACTGTCTGTGTGTACTGAGTGTGTGTACTGTGTGTACTGAGTGTGTGTGTACTGAGTGTGTGTACTGTGTGTACTGTCTGTGTGTACTGTGTACTGTGTGTACTGAGTGTGTACTGTGTGTACTGAGTGTGTGTACTGTGTACTGTGTGTGTACTGAGTGTGTACTGTACTGTCTGTATGTACTGAGTGTGTGTGTGTACTGTCTGTGTGTAATGTGTGTACTGAGGTGTGTACTGTGTACTGTGTGTACTGTCTGTGTGTACTGAGTGTGTACTGAGTGTGTGTGTGTGTGTGTACTGAGGTGTGTACTGTGTACTGAGTGTGTGTGTGTACTGTCTGTGTGTACTGAGTGTGTGTACTGTCTGTGTGTAATGTGTACTGAGTGTGTACTGTGTGTACTGAATGTGTGTACTGAGTGTGTGTGTGTACTGAGTGTGTGTACTGAGTGTGTGTGTACTGAGTGTGTGTACTGTCTGTGTGTGTACTGTGTGTACTGAGTGTGTGTACTGTATGTGTGTACTGTCTGTGTGTACTGAGTGTGTGTACTGTCTGTGTACTGAGTGTGTGTACTATCTGTGTGTACTGTGTACTGTCTGTGTGTACTGAGTGTGTGTACTGTCTGTGTGTACTGAGTGTGTACTGTGTGTGTACTGTGTGTGTACTGAGTGTGTACTGTCTGTGTGTACTGAGTGTGTACTGTCTGTGTACTGAGTGTGTGTACTGAGGTGTGTACTGTGTACTGTGTGTACTGAGTGTGTACTGTGTGTACTGTGTGTACTGAGTGTGTGTACTGTTTGTACTGTCTGTGTGTACTGTCTGTGTACTGTCTGTGTGTAATGTGTGTACTGAGTGTGTGTACTGTGTGTACTGTCTGTGTGTACTAAGTGTGTGTACTGTCTGTGTGTACTGAGTGTGTGTACTGTCTGTGTACTGAGTGTGTACTGTCTGTGTACTGAGTGTGTGTACTGTCTGTATGTACTGAGTGTGTGTACTGTCTGTGTGTAATGTGTGTACTGAGTGTGTGTACTGTGTGTACTGTCTGTGTGTGTACTGAGTGTGTGTACTGTCTGTGTGTACTGAGTGTGTACTGTGTACTGTGTGTGTGTACTGTCTGTGTGTACTGAGTGTGTGTACTGTCTGTATGTACTGAGTGTGTACTGAGTGTGTACTGTGTACTGTGTGTGTACTGTGTGTACTGTCTGTGTGTACTAAGTGTGTGTACTGTCTGTGTGTACTGAGTGTGTGTACTGTCTGTGTGTGTACTGTGTACTGAGTGTGTGTACTGTCTGTGTGTACTGAGTGTGTGTACTGTGTGTACTGAGGTGTGTACTGTGTGTGTGTACTGTGTGTACTGTGTGTGTACTGTGTGTGTACTGAGTGTACTGTGTGTACTGTGTGTACTGAGTGTGTGTACTGTGTACTGTCTGTGTGTACTGAGTGTACTGAGTGTACTGAGTGTGTGTACTGTGTACTGAGTGTACTGAGTGTGTGTGTACTGTCTGTGTGTACTGAGTGTGTACTGTCTGTGTGTACTGAGTGTGTGTACTGTCTGTGTGTACTGAGTGTGTGTACTGAGTGTGTGTACTGTGTGTACTGTCTGTGTGTACTGAGTGTGTGTACTGTCTGTGTGTACTGAGTGTGTACTGTCTGTGTGTACTGAGTGTGTACTGTGTGTACTGAGTGTGTACTGAGTGTACTGAGTGTGTGTACTGTGTGTGTACTGAGTGTGTACTGAGTGTGTGTACTGTCTGTGTACTGAGTGTGTGTGTGTACTGTCTGTGTGTACTGTGTGTACTGAGGTGTGTACTGTGTGTGTGTACTGTGTACTGTCTGTGTACTGAGTGTGTGTGTACTGTCTGTGTGTACTGAGTGTGTACTGTCTGTGTACTGAGTGTGTGTACTGAGTGTGTGTACTGTGTGTACTGAGTGTGTGTGTGTGTACTGAGGTGTGTACTGTGTACTGTGTACTGTCTGTGTGTACTGAGTGTGTGTACTGTGTGTACTGAGTGTGTGTACTGTCTGTGTACTGTCTGTGTGTACTGAGTGTGTACTGTACTGTGTGTACTGAACCCTGAGTGTTGTGTACTGAACTGAATATTGTGTACTAAACCCTGAGCGTTGTGTACTGAACCCTGAGCGTTGTGTACTGAACTGAATATTGTGTACTAAACCCTGAGCGTTGTGTACTGAACCCTGAATATTGTGTACTAAACCCTGAGCGTTGTGTACTGAACCCTGAGTGTTGTGTACTGAACTGAATATTGTGTACTAAACCCTGAGCGTTGTGTACTGAACCCTGAGTGTTGTGTACTGAACTGAATATTGTGTACTAAACCCTGAGCGTTGTGTACTGAACCGTGAATATTGTGTACTAAACCCTGAGCGTTGTGTACTGAACTGTGAATATTGTGTACTGAACTGTGAATATTGTGTACTAAACCCTGAGCGTTGTGTACTGAACCCTGAGTGTTGTGTACTGAACTGAATATTGTGTACTAAACCCTGAGCGTTGTGTACTGAACCCTGAGTGTTGTGTACTGAACTGAATATTGTGTACTAAACCCTGAGCGTTGTGTACTGAACCCTGTGAATATTGTGTACTAAACCCTGAGCGTTGTGTACTGAACTGAATATTGTGTACTGAACCCTGAGTGTTGTGTACTGAACCCTGAATATTGTGTACTGAACTGTGAATATTGTGTACTGAACCCTGAATATTGTGTACTAAACCCTGAGTGTTGTGTACTGAACTGTGAATATTGTGTACTGAACTGTGAATATTGTGTACTAAACCCTGAGTGTTGTGTACTGAACCCTGAGTGTTGTGTACTGAACTGTGAATATTGTGTACTAAACCCTGAGCGTTGTGTACTGAACCCTGAGTGTTGTGTACTGAACTGTGAATATTGTGTACTAAACCCTGAGCGTTGTGTACTGAACTGTGAATATTGTGTACTAAACCCTGAGTGTTGTGTACTGATCTGTGAATATTGTGTACTGAACCCTGAGTGTTGTGTACTGAACCCTGAATATTGTGTACTGAACTGTGAATATTGTGTACTAAACCCTGAGCGTTGTGTACTGAACCCTGAGTGTTGTGTACTGAACTGTGAATATTGTGTACTGAACTGTGAATATTGTGTACTAAACCCTGAGTGTTGTGTACTGAACCCTGAGTGTTGTGTACTGAACTGTGAATATTGTGTACTGAACCCTGAGCGTTGTGTACTGAACTGTGAATATTGTGTACTAAACCCTGAGCGTTGTGTACTGAACTGTGAATATTGTGTACTGAACTGTGAATATTGTGTACTGAACCCTGTGAATATTGTGTACTAAACCCTGAGCGTTGTGTACTGAACCCTGAGTGTTGTGTACTGAACTGTGAATATTGTGTACTAAACCCTGAGCGTTGTGTACTGAACTGTGAATATTGTGTACTGAACTGTGAATATTGTGTACTGAACCCTGTGAATATTGTGTACTAAACCCTGAGCGTTGTGTACTGAACCCTGTGTTGTGTACTGAACTGTAAATATTGTGTACTGAACCCTGTGAATATTGTACTGAACTGTGAATATTGTGTACTGAACTGTGAATATTGTGTACTGAACCCTGAGTGTTGTGTACTGAACTGTGAATATTGTGTACTGAACCCTGAATATTGTGTACTGAACTGTGAATATTGTGTACTGAACTGTAAATATTGTGTACTGAACCCTGTGAATATTGTACTGAACTGTGAATATTGTACTGAACTGTAAATATTGTGTACTGAACCCTGTGAATATTGTACTGAACTGTGAATATTGTACTGAACTGTGAATATTGTGTACTGAACCCTGAGTGTTGTGTACTGAACCCTGAGTGTTGTGTACTGAACTGTGAATATTGTGTACTGAACTGTGAATATTGTGTACTGAACTGTGAATATTGTGTACTGAACTGTGAATATTGTGTACTGAACCCTGTGTTGTGTACTGAACTGTGAATATTGTGTACTGAACCGTGAATATTGTGTACTAAACCCTGAGTGTTGTGTACTGAACTGTGAATATTGTGTACTGAACTGTGAATATTGTGTACTGAACTGTGAATATTGTGTACTGAACTGTGAATATTGTGTACTGAACCCTGAATATTGTGTACTGAACTGTGAATATTGTGTACTGAACTGTGAATATTGTGTACTGAACTGTGAATATTGTGTACTGAACTGTGAATATTGTGTACTGAACTGTGAATATTGTGTACTGAACCCTGAATATTGTGTACTGAACTGTGAATATTGTGTACTAAACCCTGAGCGTTGTGTACTGAACCCTGAGTGTTGTGTACTGAACTGTAAATATTGTGTACTAAACCCTGAGCGTTGTGTACTGAACTGTGAATATTGTGTACTGAACTGTGAATATTGTGTACTAAACCCTGAGTGTTGTGTACTGAACTGTGAATATTGTGTACTGAACTGTGAATATTGTGTACTGAACTGTGAATATTGTGTACTGAACTGTGAATATGTGTACTGAGTGTGTGTACTGTCTGTGTGTACTGAGTGTGTACTGTCTGTATGTACTGAGTGTGTGTACTGTCTGTGTGTAATGTGTGTACTGAGTGTGTGTACTGTGTGTACTGTCTGTGTGTACTAAGTGTGTGTACTGTCTGTATGTACTGAGTGTGTGTACTGTCTGTGTGTACTGAGTGTGTACTGTCTGTGTGTACTGAGTGTGTGTACTGTCTGTGTACTGAGTGTGTGTACTGTCTGTGTGTACTGAGTGTGTGTACTGTCTGTGTGTACTGAGTGTGTGTACTGTGTGTACTGTCTGTGTGTACTGAGTGTGTGTACTGTCTGTGTGTAATGTGTGTACTGAGTGTGTGTACTGTGTGTACTGTCTGTGTGTACTGAGTGTGTGTACTGTCTGTGTGTACTGAGTGTGTGTACTGTCTGTGTGTACTGAGTCTACATACACAACACAGAGATACAATACACAACACAGAGATACAATACACAACACAGAACTACATACACAACACAGAGATACAATACACAACACAGAACTACATACACAACACAGAGATACAATACACAACACAGAACTACATACACAACACAGAGCTACAACACAGAGATACAATACACAACACAGAACTACATACACAACACAGAGCTACAACACAGAGATACAACACAGAGCTACATACACAACACAGAGATACAACACAGAGCTACATACACAACACAGAGATACAACACAGAGCTACATACACAACACAGAGATACAACACAGAGCTACATACACAACACAGAGATACAACACAGAGATACAATACACAACACAGAACTACATACACAACACAGAGATACAATACACAACACAGAACTACATACACAACACAGAGCTACATACACAACACAGAGCTACAACACAGAGATACAACACAGAGATACAACACAGAGATACAATACACAACACAGAGCTACAACACAGAGATACAACACAGAGCTACAACACAGAGATACAACACAGAGATACAACACAGAGATACAATACACAACACAGAACTACATACACAACACAGAGATACAACACAGAGATACAATACACAACACAGAGATACAACACAGAGCTACATACACAACACAGAGCTACATACACAACACAGAGCTACATACACAACACAGAGATACAACACAGAGCTACATACACAACACAGAGCTACATACACAACACAGAGCTACATACACAACACAGAGATACAATACACAACACAGAGATACAACACAGAGATACAACACAGAGATACAATACACAACACAGAGATACAACACAGAGCTACATACACAACACAGAACTACATACACAACACAGAGCTACATACACAACACAGAGATACAACACAGAGCTACATACACAACACAGAGATACAACACAGAGCTACATACACAACACAGAGATACAACACAGAGCTACAACACAGAGATACAATACACAACACAGAGCTACAACACAGAGATACAACACAGAGATACAATACACAACACAGAGATACAACACAGAGCTACATACACAACACAGAGATACAATACACAACACAGAGATACAACACAGAGCTACATACACAACACAGAGATACAATACACAACACAGAGATACAACACAGAGCTACAACACAGAGATACAATACACAACACAGAGATACAACACAGAGCTACATACACAACACAGAGATACAACACAGAGCTACATACACAACACAGAGATACAACACAGAGCTACAACACAGAGATACAACACAGAGATACAATACACAACACAGAGCTACAACACAGAGATACAACACAGAGATACAATACACAACACAGAGATACAATACACAACACAGAGATACAACACAGAGCTACAACACAGAGATACAATACACAACACAGAGCTACAACACAGAGATACAACACAGAGATACAATACACAACACAGAGCTACATACACAACACAGAGCTACAACACAGAGATACAATACACAACACAGAGATACAACACAGAGCTACATACACAACACAGAGATACAACACAGAGATACAACACAGAGATACAATACACAACACAGAGATACAACACAGAGCTACATACACAACACAGAGATACAACACAGAGATACAATACACAACACAGAGATACAACACAGAGCTACATACACAACACAGAGATACAATACACAACACAGAGCTACAACACAGAGATACAACACAGAGATACAATACACAACACAGAGATACAACACAGAGCTACAACACAGAGATACAATACACAACACAGAGCTACATACACAACACAGAGCTACATACACAACACAGAGATACAACACAGAGCTACAACACAGAGATACAATACACAACACAGAGATACAACACAGAGCTACATACACAACACAGAACTACATACACAACACAGAGCTACATACACAACACAGAGATACAATACACAACACAGAGATACAACACAGAGCTACAACACAGAGATACAATACACAACACAGAGCTACAACACAGAGATACAATACACAACACAGAGATACAACACAGAGCTACATACACAACACAGAGATACAATACACAACACAGAGATACAACACAGAGCTACATACACAACACAGAGATACAACACAGAGCTACATACACAACACAGAGATACAATACACAACACAGAGATACAATACACAACACAGAGATACAACACAGAGCTACATACACAACACAGAGCTACATACACAACACAGAGCTACAACACAGAGATACAATACACAACACAGAGATACAATACACAACACAGAGATACAACACAGAGATACAACACAGAGCTACATACACAACACAGAGATACAATACACAACACAGAGATACAATACACAACACAGAGATACAACACAGAGCTACATACACAACACAGAGATACAATACACAACACAGAGATACAACACAGAGCTACAACACAGAGATACAATACACAACACAGAGATACAACACAGAGCTACATACACAACACAGAGATACAATACACAACACAGAGATACAACACAGAGATACAACACAGAGATACAATACACAACACAGAGATACAACACAGAGCTACATACACAACACAGAGCTACAACACAGAGATACAATACACAACACAGAGATACAACACAGAGCTACATACACAACACAGAGCTACAACACAGAGATACAATACACAACACAGAGATACAACACAGAGCTACATACACAACACAGAGCTACATACACAACACAGAACTACATATGTGTGTACTGTGTGTACTGTCTGTGTGTACTGAGTGTGTGTACTGTCTGTGTGTACTGTGTGTACTGAGTGTGTGTACTGTGTGTACTGTCTGTGTGTACTGAGTGTGTGTACTGTCTGTATGTACTGAGTGTGTGTACTGTCTGTGTGTACTGAGTGTGTGTACTGTCTGTGTGTACTGAGTGTGTGTACTGTCTGTGTGTACTGAGTGTGTGTACTGAGTGTGTGTACTGTGTGTACTGTCTGTGTGTACTGAGTGTGTGTACTGTCTGTGTGTACTGTGTGTACTGTGTGTGTACTGTGTGTACTGTCTGTGTGTACTGAGTGTGTGTACTGTCTGTATGTACTGAGTGTGTGTACTGTCTGTGTGTACTGAGTGTGTGTACTGTCTGTGTGTACTGAGTGTGTGTACTGTCTGTATGTACTGAGTGTGTGTACTGTCTGTGTGTAATGTGTACTGAGTGTGTACTGTGTGTACTGTCTGTGTGTACTAAGTGTGTACTGTCTGTGTGTACTGAGTGTGTACTGTACTGTGTGTACTGTCTGTGTGTACTAAGTGTGTGTACTGTCTGTGTGTACTGAGTGTGTGTGTACTGTCTGTGTGTAATGTGTGTACTGAGTGTGTGTACTGTGTACTGTGTGTGTACTGAGTGTGTGTACTGTCTGTGTGTACTGTCTGTGTGTACTGAGTGTGTGTACTGAGTGTGTGTGTACTGTGTGTACTGTCTGTGTGTACTGAGTGTGTGTACTGTCTGTGTGTACTGTGTGTACTGAGTGTGTGTACTGTGTGTACTGTCTGTGTGTACTGAGTGTGTGTACTGTCTGTGTGTAATGTGTACTGAGTGTACTGTGTGTGTGTGTACTGTCTGTGTGTACTGAGTGTGTGTACTGTGTACTGAGTGTGTGTACTGTCTGTGTGTACTGAGTGTGTGTACTGAGTGTGTGTACTGTCTGTGTGTACTGAGTGTGTGTACTGAGTGTGTGTACTGTGTGTGTGTGTGTGTACTGTGTGTGTGTACTGAGTGTGTGTACTGTCTGTGTGTACTGAATGTGTGTACTGAGTGTGTGTACTGTCTGTGTGTACTGAGTGTGTACTGTGTGTACTGTCTGTGTGTACTGAGTGTGTGTACTGTTTGTACTGTCTGTGTGTACTGTCTGTGTGTACTGAGTGTGTGTACTGTCTGTGTGTACTGAGTGTGTGTACTGTTTGTGTGTACTGAGTGTGTGTACTAAGTGTGTGTACTGAGTGTGTGTACTGTCTGTGTGTACTGTCTGTGTGTACTGAGTGTGTGTACTGTCTGTGTGTACTAGTGTGTACTGTCGGTGTGTACTGTCTGTGTGTACTGTCTGTGTGTACTGTGTGTACTGAGTGTGTGTACTGTGTGTACTGTCTGTGTGTACTGAGTGTGTACTGTCTGTATGTACTGAGTGTGTGTACTGTCTGTGTGTACTGAGTGTGTGTACTGTCTGTATGTACTGAGTGTGTGTACTGTCTGTGTACTGTGTGTACTGAGTGTGTGTACTGTGTGTACTGTCTGTGTGTACTAAGTGTGTGTACTGTGTACTGTCTGTGTGTAATGTGTGTACTGAGGTGTGTACTGAGTGTGTGTACTGTCTGTGTGTACTGAGTGTGTGTACTGTGTGTGTACTGTGTGTACTGTCTGTGTGTACTGAGTGTGTGTACTGTCTGTGTGTACTGTGTACTGAGTGTGTACTGAGTGTGTGTACTGTGTGTACTGTCTGTGTGTACTGAGTGTGTGTACTGTGTGTACTGGCTGTACTGAGTGTGTGTACTGTGTGTACTGGCTGTGTGTACTGAGTGTGTACTGTCTGTGTGTACTGAGTGTGTGTACTGTGTGTACTGTCTGTGTGTACTGAGTGTGTGTACTGTCTGTGTGTACTGAGTGTGTGTACTTTGTGTACTGAGTGTGTGTACTGTCTGTGTGTACTGTCTGTGTGTACTGAGTGTGTACTGAGTGTGTGTACTGTCTGTGTGTACTGAGTGTGTGTACTGTCTGTGTGTGTACTGTCTGTGTGTACTAGTGTGTGTACTGAGTGTGTGTACTGAGTGTGTGTACTGAGTGTGTGTACTAAGTGTGTGTACTGTCTGTGTACTGTGTGTGTACTGAGTGTGTGTACTGAGTGTGTGTACTGTGTGTACTGAGTGTGTGTGTACTGTCTGTGTGTACTGAGTATGTGTAATGTCTGTGTGTACTGAGTGTGTGTACTGTGTGTGTACTGAGTGTGTGTACTGAGTGTGTACTGTCTGTGTGTACTGAGTGTGTGTACTGAGTGTGTGTACTGTCTGTGTGTACTGTCTGTGTACTGAGTGTGTGTACTGAGTGTGTACTGAGTGTGTGTACTATCTGTGTGTACTGTCTGTGTGTACTGAGTGTGTGTACTGAGTGTGTGTACTGTCTGTGTGTACTGAGTGTGTGTACTGTACTGTGTGTACTGTCTGTGTGTACTGAGTGTGTGTACTGTCTGTGTACTGAGTGTGTGTACTGTCGGTGTGTACTGAGTGTGTACTGTCTGTGTGTACTGAGTGTGTACTGAGTGTGTGTACTGTGTGTACTGTGTGTGTACTGAGTGTGTGTACTATCTGTGTGTACTGTCTGTGTGTACTGAGTGTGTGTACTGTCTGTGTGTACTGAATGTGTGTACTGTCTGTGTGTACTGAGTGTGTGTACTGTGTGTACTGTCTGTGTGTACTGTCTGTGTGTACTGAGTGTGTGTACTGTCTGTGTGTACTGAGTGTGTGTACTGTTTGTGTGTACTGTGTGTACTGTCTGTGTGTACTGAGTGTGTGTACTAAGTGTGTGTACTGAGTGTGTGTACTGTCTGTGTGTACTGTCTGTGTGTACTGAGTGTGTGTACTGTCTGTGTGTACTAAAAGTGTGTACTGTCGGTGTGTACTGTCTGTGTGTACTGAGTGTGTGTACTGTCTGTGTGTACTAAAAGTGTGTAATGTCGGTATGTACTGTCTGTGTGTACTGAGTGTGTGTACTGTCTGTGTGTACTAAAAGTGTGTACTGTCTGTGTGTACTGAGTGTGTGTACTGAGTGTGTAGTGTGTGTGTACTGAGTGTGTAGTGTGTGTGTACTGAGTGTGTACTGAGTGTGTGTAGTGTGTGTGTGTACTGAGTATGTGTAGTGTGTGTGTACTGATTTGTAGAGTTTCAGTAACACACAGAGTTTCAGTTCTCTAACAGATAAATATAAATATTACCTTTAGTTTTGATGGTATAAACACACACACACACACACACACACACACACACTCACACACACAAACATCTCCGTGCAGATGTTTTGACATGAAATACACATGAAATAGATAACATTTCTGCATCTAGTTGTTCCTGAGTCAGTAAGTTTTTACTACATCATTTATTTATTCATTTATTTATTTATTTATTTATTTATTTATTTATTTATTTACTTATTTAATTAGAAAGATTGTGTGAAGAAAAAAAATTCCCTTTCACGTTTTTCTGCTTGAACGCTGTTCAACAGTGAAAGATAACCGCTAACAGTTCAGTTAAATTATCATTAAAGTTATTTACTGAAATACTGAAATGTATTTTATATAAGTATTTGTGGTGAATGAGGCTAAACTGAAGGCTCTTAACTGTTTATCTGTTAGCTACATTAGCCTTCAGTGCGAAAATCTGAGATCAGTGTTTTAACTTTATATTTGATCTCAAATAAATTTGCTCTTTCCGTTATTCTACAGGTTCTTATTACTAATAATACGTTGGAGAATCATACTGCCCTAACTGATTAGCATACCTGTCCTGATTAGCATACCTGTCCTGATTAGCATACCTGTTCTGATTAGCATACCTGTCCTGATTAGCGTACCTGTCCTGATTAGCGTACCTGTCCTGATTAGCATACCTGTCCTGATTAGCGTACCTGTGATCTGTGATATGTGTATGTCTCTAACTTTAATTGGCTGGGAGGTTTGTCTTGACCAGAAAATCTCTCTAAAATGAGTAATATTGTTCTGAAGAATTCTCCATTATTATTTATTATTACTTATAATTATAGAATCTGACATTGAGATCTCACACAGTGGCTCCAGAGTGCATAAAATCAGCAGGATTTTCAAATTTCAAACCCTCATGATGCTCCATCTGTCCATGATGAGGAAAGAGATGAAAACAACTCGTGCTGAAGGTGGGCGGGGCATCAAGGACAACAGGGTCCCATTTCCTTTATTCCTGTCTTCCTGCTTCCTGTGTGTTTTGTGGTTTAGATCTCACATCCAATCTGATTTCTGAAGATGGAGTTTGTGTTCCTGAAGCTGTTTTTTGTTTCTTTCTACTGCTGTGCATTTTAATATCTCCACATTAACACCATGGTGGGTTCCTGCTTCATCTCCTCACACTGTACAGAGATTTGGTGAAGAAGATTTCCAGGGTTCGGTAATCTCCTAGTCACGGTTTGGTACTCTTCTAGTCAGGGTTCTGTACTCTCCTGGTCAGGGTTTGGTACTCTTCTAGTCAGGGTTCTGTACTCTCCTGGTCAGGGTTCGGTGCTCTCCTGGTCAGGGTTCGGTACATTGCTGGTCAGGGTTCGGTACTTTCCTGGTCAGGGTTCGGTACTTTCCTGGTCAGGGTTCGGTACTTTCCTAGTCAGGGTTCTGTACTTTCCTGGTCAGGGTTCGGTACTCTCCTGGTCAGGGTTCGGTACTTTCCTAGTCAGGGTTCGGTACTCTGCTGGTCAGGGTTTCGTACTCTGCTGGTCAGGGTTTCATACTCTGCTGGTCAGGGTTCGCTACTCTCCTGGTTAGAGTTCGGTATTCTCCTGGTCAGGGTTTGGTACTCTCGAATTTATGGAACCTGAGCCTGTACACTGTTGAAATGAAGGGGGAAATGAAGAGTGAATAGAAATGAAGGAGGAAATGGAAATGAAGTGAGAAATGAACGTCCTGCTCGTGTCACTTCCTGTTTGCAGGTTTCACATTTAGAAAAAGTCATCA
>NC_060888.1:289391-304391 GCF_014805685.1 Silurus meridionalis | reverse complement strand
CTTTCTTCTGCTCAACTCAGATAAGACGGATGTACTTTTACTAGGACCACATGCAGCTAGAAGCAAACTTTCTGATTCTGTAGCATCTCTGGATGGTGTTTCTGTCTCAGTGTGTACAGCAGACAAAGACCTCGGTGTGATTATTGACCCGAGTCTTTCCTTTGAGTCTCACGTGAATAATATCACCAGGATCTCCTTCTTTCACCTTAGAAATATTGCTAAAATTAGAAATATGATGTCGTTACAGGATGCAGAAACACTAGTTCATGCTTTGTAACATCTAGATTAGACTACTGTAACGCTTTACTGTCTGGGTGTTGGAGTAAGTGCATCAATAAGCTTCAGTTAGTCCAGAATGCAGCAGCAAGAGTCCTCACTAGATCTAGAAAATATGATCACATCAGTTCTGTTTTAATCATCTACACTGCTCCCAATTACATCTCACACTGATTATAAAATACTACTACTGATGTATAAAGCACTTAACGCTCTCACGCCGCAGTATCTGAGTGAACTTCTGTACCAGTATGATCCTCCACGCCTACTTAGATCAAAAGGTGCAGGCTATTTGTTGGTACCTCAAATAATGAAGACTCCAGCAGGGGGCAGATGTTTCCCTTTTCAACCTTCTAATCAGTGTTCGGGACTCAGACACAGTCTCAGTGTTCAAGTCGAGGCTGAACACATATTTATTTAGTGGAGTGTTTAGTCAGTAGGTGTTTGTGAGGTAAAGGAGCAGATCTGGAGGGATCATGGATATGGAGTGTTTGGTGAACTGGGATATTTGGATGCTGTCGTCTCCTCACTCTCACACATTCACTCAGGTTTATTGATGGTGATGTGGTGGGTCGTCTCTTATCCCAGAGATCCTCATGTCTGTGTTTCCTTCTGGTTCTCCCTTTTAGCTATGCTGAATAGCGAGTCTTACCAGAGAACAAAAAAAAGACTGACATTAACTTTTATACAACAATAAAGACACATAATAATCCACATCCTTCTCTTCCTGTCACCTTCTTCTCTCTCTCTCTCTCTCTCTCTCTCTCTCTCTCTCTCTCTTTCTCTCTGTCGAGTTAAACATGCTCCTGAAGTTCCAGTGACCACTGTCCCTGCTCCTCTCCCCTTCGCGGATCTTCCCACTTTTTCTGGATGATGTTCTCTTCGTTTGGAAGTCACTCTGTGCAGCTGAATATAATTAAACACAATTAAGTTAGACACCTGGAGCATCCTCACCAGCACCCACAGCATGGTGTCCATGATCTCCTGTCTGAATGGCACATGCTAAACATGGTCTAAACCTTGGGGTTGTTGGGGCAGAGGTGCAGAGCACTCTGTGTGAGTTCATATAAGTCTTGTGTGTAAGGCAACATTTAGAATGTGTCTCCTGTTCAGCATCTGACATGAACATACTGTAAAACCTACGCCCATCAGCTCTCGACTCAGCAGCTCACCCTCCTCCGCCTCTGGCTGTGTTCCACCAGTCGATGAAAAGGTTCGAGTCCTTCAGGAAAAATAGGTTGAGATTCAAGTGCAGAGAGGCTTCAGGATCATTTCTGTCTGCTTGAGCTGAAAGTGCTTCTCCTGGATC
This sequence comes from Silurus meridionalis, assembly GCF_014805685.1. Taxonomy (NCBI): domain Eukaryota; kingdom Metazoa; phylum Chordata; class Actinopteri; order Siluriformes; family Siluridae; genus Silurus; species Silurus meridionalis. The sequence goes on along the minus strand of NC_060888.1, from coordinate 302,806 downwards.
TGCTCGAGCTGCTCACATTATTTAGATAAACTTCTCTGCTGGGTTCCTTAAACTGTTTACAGTGTCCCAGAAGGCAGTGTGGAGTAATTTATTTAAATTCATACACACAAATGAACAACACAACATTAGACAACACTAAGCTACACAACACACAACACTATACTACACATTACACAACACTAAACTAGACAACACTAAGCTACACAACACTAAACAATACAACACTAAGCTACACAACACATGACAGCACAACACTAAACTACACAAGATTTTACAACACTTAGCTTCACAAAATAACACAACACTGCACAACATAAAACAACACAACACTACAAAACGCTAATCTATACAACAACATTGTGATGCCTGATGTAATACCTCTTTAAATGGAGACACTGTGCAGCTGGAAATGGTTTCATGGGATGGAGATGGGAATGAAACTGAGCTGCACTTTCTCTAACAATGCCCAAAATAAGAACATACCTCAAGATAACCAAATATTTCACCAATTTAATGCTTGTAGTGCAAGTAAAAAACTTTGCTTTATTCTTGGAAAAGAAGCAAATGTACAAATATAGCTGAAAGATTTGTAGCTTCTTGCTATATCTTGCAGGACAACCATCACCATTACCATCACATTACTATCACCATCACCATTACCGAAACCATTACTATCACCATTACCATCTCCATCACCATTACTAATACTATCACATCACCATTACTATTACCATCACAGTTATTATTATATCACAATCACCATTACCATCACTATTACCATCAGCATTACCATTACAATCACCATTACCATCACTATTACCATCACCATTACTATTACCATCATCAATATAACCATCACCATTACCATTACCATCAGCATCACCATTACAATCACCATTACTATGAACATTATCATCACCATTACTATTAATGTGACCATCACCATAACCATTACTTTCACCACCACTATTACAATTACTATTACCATTACCGTTAACATCACCATCAGCATTACCATTACCATTATATTACCATTACCATCAGGATCACCATTTCAATCACCAATACCATCACCATAACCATTACCATCACCATCACAATTACTATTACCATCAACATCACTATTTCTATCACCATTCCCATCACAATAACCATTACCATCACAAAGACACACCCAACCAATAAGCATCACATCCACAACCCCTTTATCTATTACACATGTAGATACTGTTTTTAAAGTTTAATTTCAGTATTTATCACATGACTTTTTTTTTGTTTATTTGTTTTTGCTTTATATGTTCTTTAGATGTTCTATATAATTTCCTGTGTTGTTCTTAATGCTTTGGCAATACAAAATCATCAACAGGTTCAAGTAAATAAACCTGTTCTAAAAATAATAAACTCTTCCATTAGCACAGGTTTTGTACCTAAATCTTTCAAACTGCAGTTTTCAACAAGCTAATTAAGAAACCTGACCTTCACCCTGTCAGCTGTCCAACTACAGTCCAATATTAAATAAATATTAAATTTATGAAATGTATCAGTCAGGATGTAGCAGACGTCCGTGTCCAGAGCAACGTACAAAAGTGATTTAAGTCTTTAGCAATGAACAAATCGACACTGGTACACAAGATTACAAACTTTTTTACAAAGCAAACTTGGAACGGGCTAATTTAAGAGTTTCAGGAAGAAGAAGGTCTTCAACCATCGCTTTAAGATAGTCAGAGACTTTTAGGGGAAGTCCATTCCACCACCTCAGTGCCAGAAAAGAAAAGAGCCTTAAAATATACTTACATTTAATTCTGAGAGAAGGTGGTACCAGTGGAGCAGTGCTGGAGGATCTCAGACAGCATAGTACAGTGTGAGGTGTGATGAGGTCTCGGAGATAAGATGGTGCTGGTCCATTTTTAATCAGTGTTTTGAATCTGATACGTGCAGCTCCTGGAAGCCAGTAAAGGGAGCAGCAGTGGGGTGGTGTGGGAGAACTTGGGCAGATTGAACACAAGTCGTGCAGCTGCGTTTTGGATCATTTGCAGTGGATGAATAGCGTTCAGAGGAAGACCTGCCAGCAGAGAGCTGCAGTAGTCCAGTCTCGAAATCACAAGAGACTGAACAAGCACCTGGGCAGCCTGTGTGGACAGAAATGGTCAAATCCTTCGGAAGTTGTAAAGAAGAAATCAACAGGAGAGAGACACATTAGCAAGATGTGGGAAGAAGGACAGTTGATTGTCCATAGTTACCCCGAGGATGTGAGGATATGACTTCAGCAATAGATTGGGTATAGAGGGAAAAAAAGGAGGGGACCAAGTACCGAGCCTTGTGGGACACCAGTGTTGAGTCCGCACGGCAGAACTACACAATCCTACAGTTTCACAGCTACATAATGATAATGATGATGGTGATGATGAGGAGCAGGAGGAGGATGATGATGGTGATGATAAGGAGCAGGAGGAGGATGATGGTGATGATGAGAAGCAGAAGAATGATGATGAGGAGGAGAAGCAGAAGAATGATGATGAGGAGGAGGATGATAATGTGATGTTTATTAAACACACACACACACACACACACACACACACACACACACACACTTCATCTCCTACTCTACATCTGTACAATTATTATTACTTTATTATTTTTAGATGTTATAAAGTTCAGAATAAAACAATCCTCCAATAAAACAGGGAAAAATTAATAGAGAGAGAGAGTAGTGTGTGTGTGTGTGTGTTGTGTTTGTGTGTGTGTGAGTGTGTGTGTGTTCAGCTTTACAAAACAAAAAGAATAAATATTATATTTACATTACTGCGCATTATATATGCAGATATTTACACACTGCACTGCTGAGCTTCAATATTACACCCAGATTTCATTTTATTGCTGGAGTGAAAGAGACAACACTCCTTTATCTATCTCTCTCTTTTTCCTCTCTCTCTCTCTCTCTCTCTCTCTCTCTCTCTCTCTCTTTATCCCTCTCTCTTTATCCTCTCTCTCTCTCTCTCTCTCTCTCTCTCCTCTCTCTCTCTCTCTCTCTCTCTCTCTCTCTCCTTTAGCAAGAATATGAAAATATCGGAGGGATGTCTGTGTGTGTGTGTGTGTGTGTGTGTGTGTGTGTGTGTGTGTGTGTGTGTGTGTGTGAGGCGTGACCTTGAGGTGAGCATTCATGTTTAAGATGACGGAAAAATAAATGTGTGGCTCTGCATCACTCCATCCTCAGGCTGTAGAAATTTAATTTTGTCAGGGAAATGAGATATTTCCATTTCTGCTGATTTCCGTCTATCAGTGTTCTGTGGCTAATACACACACACACACACACACACACACACACACACAGGGAAATCTGATTCCTCTTTTCTGTTCAATTTAGAAAATGTAGTGTTTTCTTATTTATCTGATGGAAGCGTGTTTATCGCGTGTGTATTCTCAGTGTGCGTTAGCCATAATGCACTGAGTGGTTGTACAATTGTGTGTGTGTGTGTATGTGTGTGTTTGTGTGTGTGGATGTATGTAATTAAATAAAGTGTAAAGCTCCATTATCCAGCACACAGAGCACATTAGTTTAATGTTACAGGATTTAGCTAATTAGCAATGTAGTGATCAGGCTGTTAGCATGGATGTCCTGGGGTGTAGTGAGTTGTGGTGCTGTTGATTTTTTGTTGTTCTTTCTCCAGACCTGCTCCATGTTGCTGGTAATTTTGTACCAGATCCTCAGATGCAGATCTGGATTTTGACATTCACTGTAGAACATTCACATTTTTCTTCTTCTCCACTTTGTTGCTTTGGTCCTGTGTTTGAGATCACTGTCCAGCTGGAAGATGAAGCTTCTCCCAAGCTGTAGTTATTTTTAACAAACTGAAGCAGGTTCTTGTGAAATACATAGCGTTGGACAGTATTCAAGTAAATGTAATTCATTACTGTACTTAGGTATGTGTACTTTACTAAACTTTACTTCATTTCAAAGTCAAATATTTGACTTTTTACTACATGATCCACAAAGACCAGGCCCCCAGCCCTCGGTGTTACCTGATGCCGGTGGCGGAGAGGAGACCTCAGCGCTGTTCGAGGAAGCGGAAGCGCGCAAGCGGGCGGGTGTCCGTGCTAGGCTAAATGCTAACCCTAGCCGGCCGGCTATCCCGTCCATTTTTCTTTCAAACGTCTGCTCCCTGGATAATAAACTGGACTACATCCGACTCCAGCAAACCACACGGCGAGAGTTTAGAGACTGTTGCGTCTTTGTTTTTACGGAGACGTGGCTCAGCGACAGAGTTCCGGACGCCGCCATCCAGCTAGACGGGCTAACCGTGTTTCGAGCCGACAGAAACGCAGTCTGTGCGGTAAGACTCGCGGTGGTGGCGTGTGTTTATATCAACACGGAATGGTGTAAGAACTCTGTGCTCGTTTCATGCTACTGCTCATCGCTAGTGGAGTTTGTGACTGTTAGATGCAGACCTTTTTATTTACCACGGGAATTCACCACTGTTTACATCGTCGGAGTGTACATTCCTCCCAGTGCTAATGCTAAGGAGGCACTGAGTGAACTCTCTGGCGCTATTAGCGACCTGCAGAATGCTCACCCGACGGATTGTTTATTATCGCGGAGATTTCAACCATGCGAATCTCAAGACTGTGCTTCCTAAACTCCATCAGCATGTGGACTTTGCAACGAGAGGAGCGAACACGCTGGATCTTGTTTACACAAACATCCCCGGCGCGTATCGTGCGGAGCCCCGCCCCCATCTCGGATACTCAGAACACTGCTCTGTTATGTTGATTCCAGCATACAGACCGCTCATCAGACGCTTAAAACCGGTTCTGAAACAGGTGAAAACCTGGCCAGAAGGAGCTACTTCTGCTCTTCAGGACTGTTTTGAGTGCACTGACTGGGACATGTTTAGAGAGGCTGCAACCTACGGCGATTCCATCAACTTGGAAGAGTACACGTCATCAGTGACCTGCTACATCAGCAAGTGCGTTGACGATGTGACCATCTCCAAGACCATCACTACACGCTCAACCAGAAGCCGTGGATGACTGCAAATGTGCGTGCGCTGTTGAAACAAAGAGACTCTGCCTTCAGATCAGGGACAAGGCGGCCTTAAAACAGCAAGGGCCAAACTGTCTCATGCTATCAGAGAGGCTAAGCGCGCGCACGCGAAGAAAATCCACGACCACTTCCAGGACAGTGGAGACACTCGGCGCATGTGGCAGGGCATCCAGGCGATCACGAATTACAAGACCACATCACCTGCTTGTGACCGTGACGCCTCCCTCCCAGATGCGCTGAACGACTTCTACGCCCGGTTTGAGGTACAGAACAATGTGGTGGCGAGGAAGACCATCCCTCCTCCCACTGACCAGGTGCTCTGTCTAACCACAGCTGAAGTGAGGAAAACTCTATGCAGAGTTAACCCACGGAAGTCTGCTGGACCTGACAACATTCCTGGCAGAGTGCTCAGGAATGTGCAGAACAACTAGCAGATGTCTTCACTGACATCTTCAACATCTCCCTGAGCAGTAACGTTGTTCCCACGTGCCTCAAGACAACGACCATCGTTCCTGTGCCAAAGAAATCGACTGTCTCCTGCCTCAATGACTATCGTCCCGTCGCGCTCACTCCCATCGTGATGAAGTGCTTGAGAGGCTTGTCATGAGGCACATCAAGACACAGCTTCCACCCTCCCTGGACCCCATGCAGTTTGCGTATCGTCCAAACCCTCCACCCTCCAACCCTCCACCTGACATCTCCACAACCCTCCACCTGGCCCTCACCCACCTGGATAACAAGGACTCATATGTACGAATGTTGTTCATTGATTTCAGCTCAGCATTCAACACAATCATTCCTCAGCACCTGATCGAGAAGCTGAACCTTCTGGGCCTGAACACCTCTCTGCAACTGGATCCTGGATTTCCTGACTGGGAGACCTCAGGCAGTCCGGATCGGGAACAGCATCTCCAGCACCACCACACTGAGCACTGGATCCCCTCAAGGCTGTGTGCTCAGTCCACTGCTGTTCACTCTGCTGACTCACGACTGTGCACCAACGCACAGCTCGAATCATATCATCAAGTTCGCTGATGACACGACCGTGGTGGGTCTAATCAGCAGGAACGATGAGTCAGCATATAGAGAAGAGGTGCAACGGTTAACTGCCTGGTGTGGAGCAAACAACCTGTCTCTGAACGTGGACAAAACGAAAGAGATGGTTGTGGACTTCAGGAGAGCACAGAGCGACCAATCTCCACTGATTATCGATGGATCCTCTGTGGAGATCGTCAAGAGCACCAAATTCCTTGGTGTTCATCTGGCGGACAACCTCACCTGGTCACTTAACACCAGCTCCATCACCAAGAAAGCCCAGCAGCGTCTCTACTTCCTGAGAAGGCTGAGGAAAGCCCACCTCCTCCCCATCCTGTCCATGTTCTACAGAGGGACCATTGAGAGCATCCTGAGCAGCTGCATCACTGCCTGGTTTGGGAATTGCACCGTCTCGGATCGCAAGACCCTACAGAGGATAGTGAGGACAGCTGAGAAGATCATCGAGTCTCTCTCCCTCTATCATGGACATTTACACCACACGCTGCATCCGCAAAGCACACAGCATTGTGGACGATCACACACACCCTCACACACATACTTCACCCTCCTACCATCAGGAAAACGGTTCCGAAGCATTCGGCCGTCACAACAAGACACAGCTTCCACCCTCCCTGGACCCCATGCAGTTTGCGTATCGTCCAAACCGTTCCACGGACGATGCCATCTCCACAACCCTCCACCTGGCCCTCACCCACCTGGATAACAAGGACTCATATGTACGAATGCTGTTCATTGATTTCAGCTCAGCATTCAACACAATCATTCCTCAGCACCTGATCGAGAAGCTGAACCTTCTGGGCCTGAACACCTCTCTCTGCAACTGGATCCTGGATTTCCTGACTGGGAGACCTCAGGCAGTCCGGATCGGGAACAGCATCTCCAGCACCACCACACTGAGCACTGGAGCCCCTCAAGGCTGTGTGCTCAGTCCACTGCTGTTCACTCTGCTGACTCACGACTGTGCACCAACGCACAGCTCGAATCATATCATCAAGTTCGCTGATGACACGACCGTGGTGGGTCTAATCAGCAGGAACGATGAGTCAGCATATAGAGAAGAGGTGCAACGGTTAACTGCCTGGTGTGGAGCAAACAACCTGTCTCTGAACGTGGACAAAACGAAAGAGATGGTTGTGGACTTCAGGAGAGCACAGGCGACCAATCTCCACTGATTATCGATGGATCCTCTGTGGAGATCGTCAAGAGCACCAAATTCCTTGGTGTTCATCTGGCGGACAACCTCACCTGGTCACTTAACACCAGCTCCATCACCAAGAAAGCCCAGCAGCGTCTATACTTCCTGAGAAGGCTGAGGAAAGCCCACCTCCCCCCCCCATCCTGTCCATGTTCTACAGAGGGACCATTGAGAGCATCCTGAGCAGCTGCATCACTGCCTGGTTTGGGAATTGCACCGTCTCGGATCGCAAGACCCTACAGAGGATAGTGAGGACAGCTGAGAAGATCATCGAGTCTCTCTCCCTCTATCATGGACATTTACACCACATGCTGCATCCGCAAAGCACACAGCATTGTGGACGATCACACACACCCCTCACACACATACTTCACCCTCCTACCATCAGGAAAACGGTTCCGAAGCATTCGGGCCGTCACAACAAGACTGTGTAACAGTTTCTTTCCACAAGCCATCAGGCTTCTCAACACAAAGAACTGAACAGAACTCACACACACTCACACACACACACACACACACACACTCACTGTGTGTTACTGTTACTGAACTGTACAACCTGGACTAAACACAATCATCACTCATCTCGATCCACTCCACCACCATTTATATATTTATTATTATTTATACTCACACCTTATATTCAGTACAATGTTTACATGCTGTTTTTGCACCTTTTATACTACAGTATAATGTTTACATGATGTCTTTGTCTTTGCACCTCCTTGCTGCTGTTTTTTGCACTACATTGCTCTGTTCTGTTGTACTTTCTCCTGGGTATAGTTTTTACATTCTTCCTCACACAGTACTGTATATGTAAGTATACAGTAGGTTTACTAGTCGGCGCTATACTTGGTTTTTGTCTTTTGTCTTGTCTTGTGTTGTCTGTCTGCACTCTGTCTGTCTGTACTGTTCTTTTGTTTGCACTGTTTGCACCAGGCTGCACTCGATGCACTTTGTTGTTTTGTTGTTTAGTGTAGCACCAGGGTTTCGGAGGAACGTTGTTTCGTTTTACTGTGTACTGTGTACCACTGTGTATAGTAAAAATGACAATAAAAGCCACTTGACTTGACTTGACTTGACATCAGTAAAAAGAAATCAGTCGTTTATTTTTATTAATGAGGATAAAAACGTAACTGGTGAAACACGCAGCGAGGCACCAATCAGGATCGAGTGCTTGCTCTGTTTTACACGTGTTCTGATCGGCGCTCGGTGAATCTACTGATCACCAACATACAGTTCAGCATCAGTTCAACATCAAGCAGAACATTTAGAGAGGAATAAATAATGAAGAAACTCCAGACTCGAACTCACCACAACACACGTGACCTCATTTACACGTTTATTTTTTTTTTTTAAGCGGCTCATGATGATTGTAATAGAAATCAATCAGTGTTTGAGTCTTTAATATCATTCTATTAATAGATCAGTGTGCTAAGAGTCACATTCGAGTCTTTACACATAAACTGAGGTGATTAAGTGAAGAATCTTTACATTATAGTAATAATAAATCAGTACTTTGGATACTTTTATATATATATATATATATATATATATATATATTGGACAAAAATGTAGATTGACAGTGTACAAATTGTTTCAGGACAAGACAGAAATGTGTTTTCTTTCTTTTTTACACACTGAATAAACAAGTGCACACACAGACCACCTGTTTACTTTTCACACACACATACATTCCTCTACACACACACACACACATTCCTCTACACACACACACACACACACACACATTCCTCTACACACACACACACACACACACACACACACACACACACACACACACACACACACACACACACACACACACACACATTCCTCTACACACACACACACACACACACACACACACACACTCCTCTACACACACACACACACACACACATTCCTCTACACACACACACACTCCTCTACACACACACACACACACACACACACACACACACACATTCATCTACACACACACACACACACACACACACACACACACACACACACACACACACACATCTACACACACACACACACACACACACACACACACACACACACACACATTCCTCTACACACACACACACACACACACACACACACACACACACATTCACACACACACACACACACACACACACACACACACACACATCTACACACACACACACACACACACACACACACACACACACACACCACACACACACACACACACACACATGCATTCATCTACACACACACACACACACATTCCTCTACACACACACACACACACACACACACACACACACACACACACACACATTCCTCTACACACACACACACACACACACACTACACACACACACACACACACACACACACACACACACACACACACACACACACACACACATTCACACACACACACACAACACACACACACACACACACATTCCTCTACACACACACACACACACACATTCACACACACACACATTCCTCTAAACACAAACACACACACATTCCTCTACACTTACACACACACACACACACACACACACACACATTCATCTACACACACACACACACACACACACACACACACACACACACACACACATTCTACACACACACACACACACACACATTCACACACACACACACACACACACACACACACACACACACACACACACACACACACACACACACACACAACACACACACACACACACACTCACACAAGAGAGATGGATGGATGAGTGAGGATGAAGAGAGAGACGGATGAGTGAGGGATGAAGAGAGAGACAGGTGAGTGAGGGATGAAGAGAGAGACAGATGGATGAGTGAGGGATGAAGAGAGAGACAGGTGAGTGAGGATGAAGAGAGAGACGGGTGAGTGAGGGATGAAGAGAGACAGATGGATGAGTGAGGGATGAAGAGAGAGACGGATGAGTGAGGGATGAAGAGAGAGACGGATGAGTGAGGATGAAGAGAGAGACGGATGAGTGAGGATGAAGAGAGAGAGACAGGTGAGTGAGGATGAAGAGAGAGACGGATGAGTGAGGGATGAAGAGAGAGGCGGTGAGTGAGGAATGAAGAGAGAGACGGATGAGTGAGGATGAAGAGAGAGACAGATGGATGAGTGAGGATGAAGAGAGAGACGGATGAGTGAGGATGAGAGAGACGGATGAGTGAGGAATGAAGAGAGACGGATGAGTGAGGGATGAAGAGAGAGACGGATGAGTGAGGGATGAAGAAAGAGACGGATGGATGAGTGAGGATGAAGAGAGAGACGGATGAGTGAGGATAAAGAGAGAGACGGGTGAGTGAGGAATGAAGAGAGACGGATGAGTGAGGGATGAAGAGAGAGACGGATGAGTGAGGAATGAAGAGAGACGGATGAGTGAGGAATAAAGAGAGAGACGGTGAGTGAGGAATGAAGAGAGAGCGGGTGAGTGGGGAATGAAGAGAGACGGATGAGTGAGGAATGAAGAGAGAGACGGATGAGTGAGGATGAAGAGAGAGCGGATGAGTGAGGGATGAAGAGAGAGACGGATGAGTGAGGATAAAGAGAGAGATGGATGGATGGCTGAGTGAGGGATAAAGAGAGAGACGGGTGAGTGAGGAATGAAGAGAGACGGATGAGTGAGGATGAAGAGAGAGACGGATGAGTGAGGATGAAGAGAGAGCGGATGGATGAGTGAGGATGAAGAGAGACGGATGGATGAGTGAGGATGAAGGGAGAGACGGATGGATGAGTGAGGATGAGAGAGAGACGGATGAGTGAGGAATGAAGAGAGAGACGGGTGAGTGGGGAATGAAGAGAGAGAGACGGATGAGTGAGGATGAAGAGAGAGCGGATGAGTGAGGGATAAAGAGAGAGACGGATGGATGAGTGAGGGATGAAGAGAGAGGCGGATGAGTGAGGAATGAAGAGAGAGACGGGTGAGTGGGGAATGAAGAGAGAGACGGATGAGTGAGGATGAAGAGAGAGACGGATGAGTGAGGGATAAAGAGAGAGATGGATGGATGAGTGAGGGATGAAGAGAGAGACAGATCAGTGAGGGATGAACAGAGAGACAGATCAGTGAGGATGAACAGAGAGACAAGTGAGTGAGGGATGAAGAGAGAGACGGATGAGTGAGGGGTAAGAGAGAGACGGTGAGTGAGGATAAGAGAGAGACAGATGGATGAGTGAGGATGAGAGAGAGACAGGTGAGTGAGGGATGAAGAGAGAGACGGATGGATGAGTGATGGATGAAGAGAGAGACAGACGGATGAGTTAGGGATGAAGAGACGGATCAGTGAGGGATGAAGAGAGCGGATGAGTGAGGAATGAAGAGAGACGGATGAGTGAGGATGAAGAGAGAGACGGATAGATGAGTGAGGATGAAGAGAGACGGATCAGTGAGGATGAAGAGAGAGCGGATGAGTGAGGAATGAAGAGAGGCGGATGAGTGAGGGATGAAGAGAGAGCGGATGAGTGAGGATGAAGAAAGAGACGGATGGATGAGTGAGGATGAAGAGAGACGGATGAGTGAGGGATAAAGAGAGAGACGGATGAGTGAGGAATGAAGAGAGACGGATGAGTGAGGGATGAAGAGAGAGACGGATGGCTGAGTGAGGATGAAGAGAGAGATGGATGGATGAGTGAGGATGAAGAGAGACGGATGGATGAGTGAGGATGAAGAGAGACGGATGGATGAGTGAGGAATGAAGAGACGGATGAGTGAGGATGAAGAGAGAGACGGATGAGTGAGGGATGAAGAGAGACGGATGAGTGAGGGATGAAGAGAGACGGATGAGTGAGGGATGAAGAAAGAGACGGATGGATGAGTGAGGATGAAGAGAGACGGATGAGTGAGGATAAAGAGAGACGGGTGAGTGAGGAATGAAGAGACGGATGAGTGAGGATGAAGAGAGAGACGGATGGCTGAGTGAGGGATGAAGAGAGACGGATGGCTGAGTGAGGATGAAGAGAGACGGATGGATGAGTGAGGATGAAGGGAGAGACGGATGGATGAGTGAGGAATGAAGAGACGGATGAGTGAGGATGAAGAGAGACGGATGAGTGAGGATGAAGAGAGGCGGATGGCTGAGTGAGGGATGAAGAGAGAGACGGATGGATGAGTGAGGATGAAGGGAGACGGATGGATGAGTGAGGATGAAGAGAGAGACGGATGAGTGAGGAATGAAGAGAGAGGCGGGTGAGTGGGGAATGAAGAGAGAGGCGGATGAGTGAGGATGAAGAGAGACGGATGAGTGAGGGATAAGAGAGAGATGGATGGATGAGTGAGGATGAAGAGAGAGACAGATCAGTGAGGGATGAACAGAGAGACAGATCAGTGAGGGATGAACAGAGAGACAAGTGAGTGAGGATGAAGAGAGAGACGGATGAGTGAGGGGTAAAGAGAGACGGGTGAGTGAGGATAAAGAGAGAGACAGATGGATGAGTGAGGGATGAAGAGAGACAGGTGAGTGAGGATGAAGAGAGAGACGGATGGATGAGTGATGGATGAAGAGAGAGACAGATGGATGAGTTAGGGATGAAGAGAGACGGATCAGTGAGGGATGAAGAGAGACGGATAGATGAGTGAGGATGAAGAGAGACGGATCAGTGAGGATGAAGAGAGAGACGGATGAGTGAGGAATGAAGAGACGGATGAGTGAGGATGAAGAGAGAGACGGATGAGTGAGGATGAAGAAAGAGACGGATGGATGAGTGAGGATGAAGAGAGAGACGGATGAGTGAGGGATGAGAGAGAGACGGGTGAGTGAGGAATGAAGAGACGGATGAGTGAGGATGAAGAGAGAGACGGATGGCTGAGTGAGGATGAAGAGAGACAGATGGCTGAGTGAGGATGAAGAGAGACGGATGGATGAGTGAGGATGAAGGAGAGACGGATGGATGAGTGAGGATGAAGAGAGAGACGGATGAGTGAGGAATGAAGAGAGACGGATGAGTGAGGAATAAAGAGAGAGCGGGTGAGTGGGGAATGAAGAGAGAGACGGGTGAGTGGGGAATGAAGAGAGACGGATGAGTGAGGAATGAAGAGAGAGACGGATGAGTGAGGATGAAGAGAGACGGATGAGTGAGGATGAAGAGAGAGACGGATGAGTGAGGATAAA
>NC_060888.1:276891-284391 GCF_014805685.1 Silurus meridionalis | reverse complement strand
GCTCTGAACTTGTTTTATTTTTTCAGGTGAATCTCATCTTTCTCTGAAGGACTCACTGGTCAGATGAAGTTCTTCACATCCAGCTGTTCATACTTAAATCAAATGATTTCAAGTAAATATTTGGAAACATTTTTGCTCTTGCACACCAAACTCGTGCCTAATTAACGGATTTGCATATTTCTGCTCTTCATACATCTGTGAACAGCTGGATCCGATCAGATTATAAGGAAGAGACATGTTCTCATTCTCACAGTGCACTACTGATAAAACACTTCACCAAGTGCACTACTGATAAAACACTTCACCAAGTGCACCTCCGGTTCTTTGGTGTGCACTTCCGGGTCAGCGGCCATCTTGCCGATTTTCCCGCGCCTCCCGGTATTTAAGGACAACCAAGACTTTAGCTCTGGGCCAGATTATTTTAATTACACCCTTAATCCACTTTATCAAGTGCACTACTGTGATGTTTCTAGAGCCTTTTGACTTCTAAATTAAACTTTGATAAGTGAAAAAAAAGCATGAAGCTATTTAGCATGCTGACCCTGTAAATGCGCTAGTTAGCTCAGTCACAACGCTCTGAACAGATAAGATTATCCAGCCGAGTTGCCATGGCAACCAAAATGTTTATATTGCCATAATTTTGTTTCTAGAGTGTTCTATTAAAAATCAATCAGCTCCAAGTTCACATTGCAATATTTTATAGTGTCTTACAAGTTGTGTTATGTTGAGATGTGTTTAGTTGTGTTGAGTTGTGTTTTGTTAAATTGTGTTAAGTTGAGTTGTGTTTTGTTGGCAAATTTATGTAAACACACCCACAGGTTTGTGTTTAGCTTCATTTCTAAATAAAAGTGTGTTATTAATAAATCATTTCTATTTATGGTCATTAATCAGGCCGCCGTCGTCATGGATACGGTCGAGCCAAACAAAAACATCCCAGACGTTTGTAATTATGTCACGTCTCTGACACTCAGGATGTTAATGGGGGCAAATTGAAAGGAAGCAAAGGATCATGGGAGCACATTCATTAATGCTTGTTTATTGGGTGACCACCACACACATATATACACACACACACACACACACACACACACACACACACACACACACACACACTTATTTGGAGACACTGTCTTAAGACTGTCAGGTCTCATTACTCCAGGATTCGAACATCAGTGTGAAGGACGAGTGACGAATCAAATGCACACACACAAACACACACACACACACACACACACACACACACACACACACACACACACAGACATTACAAGCTGACTGCCCATAATTATCAGATAGTGATAGATAGATAGATAGATAGATAGATAGATAGATAGATAGATAGATAGATAGATAGATAGATAGATAGATAGATAGATAGATAGATAGATAGTGTGATAAACATTAGCACGTAGCAAAAGGAGCTGTGCTCTGAGCGGGTGTTTTAGGGGAATAATGTGGAGAGGTGTTTTTAACACTAGCCTGAGTGTAGGTGGGTGTACAGACAATGTTCTGAGTGGGTGATGTTCCTAATAATGGTCCTCTTCTTCTGCAGAATGTTGTGGATTGTACAAAGACAAAGATAATCCAGGGAGAGGATTGTAGCGGCTGATGTAAAGTCTTTCAGAGCAGATGCTGTTCCACATGGAGATGTAGTGTTTTAGCATGCACTGAAAGCTCCTCCAGTAGAAGCTTACAGAAATTTGAGGAGAAAGACTTCATCAGTGTCCTTACCAGTGTTGTGCTGGTGACTAAAAAATAGTTACAGAGGTTTGAAAAAAAACTAGTTACAGTTACTCGTTACTTCATTCAAAAAGTAACTCAGTTTCTTTTTTAAAGAACCTTCTTTAATGTTCCCATTAATGCCCTTTTATGTGTTATGATCCACAAACACAAAACTGACTTAAACACAAAGTCATTTATAAACACTATTTTATTAAAGTCAGAGCAGCACAAACTGAATATATCACAAGCATTTCTGAAATAAAGAACAAAACAAGCTGAATAATAGATTCACAATCAAACACTAAAGTGGCTTCTGCTGTTGTGTTGAGCTCTTAAACATGTTCCTTTCACAGCTGAAGTATGAAAACTATCAACAATGTAGAACAGAACACCGGGTTAGCTTCTAGCTCCTCAGGCATGGAGGTCCTGGAGGTGCTTCAACAGATTGGAGTTGCTGTTTATCGCAGTAGATACGAGCTTCGAACCAGAAAGACACAACTTACATTTGACTGAAAATTTTTTGTCTTTATAGTCAACTAAAGTGAAATAATGAGCATATTTCCACTTTGAGAAACTCGTCTTGCTCTCGCCTCGACTCGCCATTACTGCTGCACAGACCTGAATAAACGGAGACACGCCCACAGTGCGTCTTCTTCCTGTTTACAGTGGTTCATCCACCAATCCTACAATAAGTCTCTGCTGTAAGCAGGTCAGACTGTAGTCTACACTTCAGCCAAAATTAATTCATTTAAAAAACGCATAACACACCATATGGTAACGGAGTTTCTTTATTTAATGCGTTACAGTATTAGTTACTGTCAAAAGTAACTGCATTACAGTAACACGTTACTGCCCAACACTGGTCCTCACAATGTAGACCTACTGCTTCTCAGAGATGTGGACACTGAAAAACAGGTACAGGGGATCGTCTAAGATGCTGTCCTGGTGCTGAATTTAAGATTGTAGTAGCACTACACCACCACCATGTACCTTCTCCCTGTGGACCAGACATCACAACCTGTGGACCATGAAAGCAGATTGTGGGATGGTTCTAGTGGTGGTGAAGGAGGGAACAAGGACACAAGCTCTTCAAAAACTCTCAGAAATATTGTCTACTGTGGACAGATTTAGCATTATATAACAAAGAGACGTACTGTAGTGTCTTCTATATACAGGATGATGGAGCTGTAATCAGAGCACATGACCATCTCCCTCTCTTCCTCTCTCTCTCACTGAGCTGTGTGTGTTGCTCTAATCAAACTCTGATGTGAGGAACCTGTCTCCTGGAGATAAATGTAAAACACGTTAAGAGTTGAAAAGTGTAAAAGGAAGAAACATATCCAGTGAGATGAATGAACAGGACACAGGATGAGAGTCTCATCTCTTTCAGTGATTATTAGATTGTACATGTATCATCAGGTGTTCAAAATAATTACAGTGGATTTTCCTGTAACACGTGTATCTATGTGTGTGTGCATATGTGTGTGTGTGTGTGTGTGTGTGTGTGTGTGTGTGTGTGTGTGTGTGTGTGTGTGTGTGTGTGTGTGTGTGTGTGTGTGTGCGTGTGTGTGTGTGTGTGTGTGTGCGTGTGTGTGCGTGTGTGTGTGTGTGTGTGTGTGTGTGTGTGTGTGTGTGTGTGTGTGTGTGTGTGTGTTGAAAGGAAGCACAAACAGAACTTTTGCTTCAAATTATTCTGAGATAATTGAGGCCAGAAGACAATCGATGTGATTTATTTCAGCTTTTATTCAGTGACTATGGACTTCACAGGTTCAGAACTTCACATACACCAAGCTGACTGTATCATCAAAGCTTTCAGAAGATTCCACAAATTAATGCAATATGGTTTCTGATTGGCCACTGGTTATAAAGAGGTGTTCAGGACTACAATTAGATACAGTATGGTTTTACCCTGTAATACCATTAGATCCAGAACCTTCACAGTACAACTTCCAACTACTCAAGATATCAAAAGCATCTACTAACATCTGGATGCAAAATCAGAGCAGAACACAGACACCGCATTGAGGAGCCCATGCACTCCCAGTGAGGAACTTAGTCTGAGATTAAAGGATCAACTGAACATCAGAGCAAATACTAAGAAACTGGAGACGAATTCGGAAATATCAGAGAACATGTTGTGTTACTTAAAAACATTGAGATGACTGTAGTAATGTGATAAAAGTGAAAGGTCACCAAGAACATCAGTGATGTGAGAACAGGAGAACATCAGTGAACTGCACGGGGAACTGCACTGTCTCGGATCACAAGACCCTACAGAGGATAGTGAGGACGGCTGAGATCATCAGAGTCTCTCTCCCCTCTATCACTCTTTACACCACACGCTGCATCTGCAAAGCACACAGCATTGTGAATGAACACACACATTTTGTGTTTTGTGTATTTGTCCCACACTGTGTTGTGTTGTCTGTCAGCACTCGATGCACTTTATGTGGCGAGGACACTTACTGTAGTCCTAAACTCTGTGTTCTGTTATGTAGCTTAATGTTGTGTGTTGCAGCTTTGTGTGGTTTTGTGTAGCACCAGGGTTCTGGAAGAACGTTGTCTCATTTTCACTGAGTACTGCATCAGATATATATGACTGAAATGACAATAAAAGCTTCTAAAAAGGCTGATGAGTGTGTGCTGCTGCTTCATTAAAAGGGAGTACAGACCTGTCTACATGTCATTGTGTGTGTGTGTGTGTGTGTGTGTGTGTGTGTGTGTGTGTGTGTGTGATGACCAGGTTCTAGCAGGTCATGTTTTCTCTCTGTCTCTCAGTGTTTATTGTGATGCAGTGCCCTCTTCCTCATCCACTCACTAGCAGCTACATCACCTTTTTCACCACCTTCACCTCCATCACCACCACCACCTCTTTCTCCACCATCACCTCCATTACCACCATCACCACCATCACCACCACCATCACCGCTATCTCCACCATCAACTCCATTACCATCATCACCGCCTCAGCACCTTGATCACTACCATCACCATGACAGCAGCGCTTTCTCTCTCTCTCTCTCTCTCTCTCTCTCTCTCTCTATCGCCCACGGTTCTCTGGCAGTGTTCTGCTGCTACACTGCATCACTCTGTGAAGATGCTCAAGTGGCAATCAGCTATAATTAGTCAGAGAGGCTCCTACACTCCTCCATCATCTTTCAGCATCATCTATCCTCTTATCTTATCCCCCCCATCTTTCTCCTCTCTCTCTCTCTCTCTCTCTCTCTCTCAGGAAGAAGTCAGGAAACTGTTCATCCGTTTTTAGCATCCCTTAGCAAATTAAAAGGGGCCTGGGAAGCTGAAGATCCTGATCGGAGTCAGTGTGAGATGTCATAACACACTCACTTCTCTGAGAAAGGAGAAGGAAAAGTGACGTTCATTTCCGATTCTCTTTCAGCTGCCCTGACAGAGCGTTCCTCACCCAGACAAATGGATAATGGGCTCCTCCTGCCACTTTAAACTTATTACTCCAGCCCACACACATCAATCTCCCTCATCCCACCATCTTTACCTCTCTCTGTCCCTGCGCTTCAACACACACCTCCCCTCTAAACTCCATTCGGGCCTGTATTTAACCATCATCCATCTCATCTGACCCATCACAGCCAGACTCAACCAAACCCATCCCAACCCATTCCAGCCTAGCCCAAACAAACCTGACACACCCAAACCAATCACAACCCATCCTGACCAAACCCATTAAATCCCAGCTCATCCCGGCCTGACCCGACTCACCAAACCAACAAACACCCATCTCGACTCGAACCAAACCATTCTGGCCTGACCCAACTCATCTCAACCTATCAAATAATGTTTATTAGTGTGTGTGTGTGTGTGTGCATGTGTGTGTGTGTGTGTGTGTGTGTGTGTTCAGATCACACTTTATTAAACCTGTCAAATAGCTCTATGTTCATGTTGAAGTGCCTGTAAAGTTTATTTCAGCTTTTCACAATTTAACCAGTAATCCCAGTGTTTTCAAAATGTCCAGTGTGCTCATTGTTCCCAGATTACCTTGTCTTCCCAGTTTCTCCAGTGGTAAAGTTCCAAATGCCCAACTTCTGATGTAATGTGAGTTAAACTTGTCACCACTAAGGCACAAGGATGTTACACATTTTATTTATCTGCAGTGTTTTTATGGCTTTTCTTAAAAATGCCAATCAGATGAAACACAGCAGCGTCTCAGAGGCTCATTAGGATTAATCGGGCGTGTGGAGGGGATATCCAGCGCTGCATGGGACATGTTGTTTCTCCAGAATTCTCCAGCGTGTATTTCACATTTTCATTTTCACCCCCAGCATCGCTCTCCAGGTTTTAATAACACAATCTGGATTTTGCGCTCTCCGTTCCCTCGTATTAATGTCTGTCATTAGTCACTGTGGCACGAGCAGACGGCACTCTATCTGCTCAACACATGTGATGATTAGAAGAGGGGCAGCGGGCGATTCATTTCACCGTACAGCCGAGAAATATGTACTCGTAAAGGCCTGAGACAGATTTATACATGCTGCCAATCACTGTGTGTGTGTGTGTGTGTGTGTGTGTGTGTGTGTGTGTATACACCCTAACAACACTTTAATGCTGTAAAATTGTAACACCCTGACAAGATTGCAACAGTGTAACAATGTAATAACACTGTAACCCCCTAACAACATCGTAATACTGCAACACTCTGACACACTGTAACGCCAACATCACTGTAACAGTATTGAACAGAAAAACACTTTCACAGACACTAAGCAGCTTCAGTCCTGGTTATGTCGACTCTCTCACAGGTTTGTTGTCATGGTAACGATGATAATCAACACTTCATCATGTCAATCAACACGTCAGCTGCACGTAGATTTGGTCCTAATTCCAGTTAAACTCACGTGAACATGTTTTCAGTGTAAAATCTCGCACTTTGTTTCACCCCCTTCTCCACACACTGTTCCCTCCATTAGCTTGAGTGAATAAGAGCGGTGTTCCAGTGAGACACTAAATCGAGCTCTTAGCGACCCGCAGAGAGCAACAGAGGAAGCGAAAGGTTGGAGCATAAACAGGAAGTGCAGATTACTGGCTAAATATACAACATGTGGGACGCAGGTCACGGCTAATAACCAAAATCACGAGATTAGGTGTGTGTTGGATTATTTTATCTACATAAGCAGTGCATCACACATACTATTGCTTATACATTGCAAGGTTTTTTGTGTGTGTGTGTGTGTGTGTGTGTGTGTGTGTGTGTGTGTGTGTGCTACATGTATGTTGCTCTGGGCTTATAATTATTATTATTTTTTTTATATTTTTGTTATTAGTACACCAGTGGATTATTGTGGTTTGGAACACAGCCATGGCCTAAATTGCACCTGTTAATCACACAGTGCTCTCGCACCACTCGCACACTAAACACTGGGGTCATGGAATACAAATTATTAATCATTCCAGTAGATAATGGTTTGGGATGGAGCCAATGTCTGAAGGCCAAAACTCACCATCTGGTTAGCATGGCAAGAGAAGAGAAGAGAAGAGAAGAGAAGAGAAGAGAAGAGAAGAGAAGAGAAGAGAAGAGAAGAAGAGAAGAGAAGAGAAGAAACACTTAATGGAGTTGGTTTGTATTTGTACACACACACACACACACACACACACACACACACACACACACACACACACACACACACACACACAAAGGTGTGGCAAAGTGTTAATAATGTGAAGAGTGTTAATAAGTAAACGGTGTTAATGAACGTGTTAATTTTCTCTTTTCTGAAAAAACATTCTCTCACTCAAACACACACACAC
>NC_060888.1:264391-274391 GCF_014805685.1 Silurus meridionalis | reverse complement strand
TTCGCCCACATCCGAGTTCGTTTCCCATCAGCCCCGGCGTTGAGTCTCTCACAGCCTCGTGCCCGTGAGCGTGAGCTGAGCATCACTGCGTATTTAATGAGCGTTAGATTTTCTCTTTACGACTCCACAGAGGTGTGTGTTTACGCCGCCATGCTAACAGAAAGGTCGAGAACTTTTCTGGAAATCTATTCTCATTTGGATCAATAAGAGTCTCCAAACGTTTCGAGAAAACTTCTACGTTTATTTCCGTAAACGTGTTCTGGACTTTTCTCCCTGCGTTCTTTCTTCTGTGTGATTTGAGTTTCTCTCAGACCACCGAGCTGCTTATCTCCAGCTACACACCTGCAAATCACGCTGTAATGAACTACACAACGCTAATGACGCAAATATTTCATATTTCCATATCGACATGCGCAACAGCTCACACTCACCGCCGCTGAACGTGACGGATTAAAAGAGACAGACGTGGAAAAAAGACAAAATGTGTGAAAGAGGAGGAAAAGAGTCATTACAGAAAAGTTAAAGTGAGGCTGCTGATTGGACGACTGCTGATGACATCGTCAATGTGAATTGAAATTCTCCATCATTCCGTCAGTGAGAACAGAAAGAAAGAAAAGCTGATTGATTGGTTGTGGTAACACCCACTATGACATCATCAGCTGTTGGTTGGTTCAGAGGGAGTGACCACTATAAAATAATAATAATAATAATAATAATAATAATAATAATAATAATAATAATAATAATAAACATTAGTATATAAGATTTCCATTTTAAAACATCTCCCCATCTCCTCCACCTCCTCCATTTCCCTCTATCTCCTCCATCTCCTCCATCTCCTCCACCTCCCCCATCTTCTTCATCTCTCCCATCTTCTTCAGCTCCTTCATCTCCTCCACCTCCCCATCTCCTCCATCTCCCCATCTCCTCCATCTCCTCCACATAACCCATCTCCTCCACCTCCTTCATCTCCACCACCTCCCCCATCTTCCAGTTCCTCCACTTCCTCCATCTCCTCTACTTCCTCCATCTCCTCCAGTTCCTCCACCTCCTCCATCTTAGCCAGTTCCTCCAATTCCATTACCTCCTCCACTTCCTCCTCCATCTCCTCCAGTTACTCCCCTCCTCCATCTCCCTACCTACTCTATCTCCTTTATTTCAACAATCTCTTCCATTTCCTTCATCTCTTCCATCTTCTCTATCTTCTTTATCTCCTCCACCTCGTGTTTCTGCATTCAGCTCTGATTTTACATTTAGGGTGTAAATTAGCAGCTCGTTATTTTAATTAGTGTGACAGATGAAGATGTTTCCCAGTCAGATGATGTTTGTCTAACTGAAGTTCTCGTTGTGTTACTGCTGTATAGCTGACTGACTTAAAAAAATTACATTACCTGGCTCCGCTTACGTTCTCCTTAAGATTAAACTTTTCTCTGAAGAACGTTCTAGAGATGATTTATGGTGTGTAGTGAAACTTCATTTGGCTCTTTTCCATCGGAAAGTAAACATGTGTAAGATGGAGTTTTGGTCCATGGGAGAGAAATTAATGTTCAACACTTCAACACACAGCGACCTGCAGCGGTTCATCACGTTCACACACACGGTGCATAAATGGGAAATTAATCAGTGCTCTGCTTCATTTCCATCAGTTTATCAGCACTGAGAGCTGGGTGAAGAAGGTCATCACTCCATCCTCGGACGTGTGTGGGAAGAGTTTACCATCACGCTGAGATTCAACCATAAATATGTAAATTTTCTGTTGCCGTTTGGAAACGAGGATCTCTGAGAGGAGATGAGGCTCAACACTGCAGCACTTCATCCACTCCATCCAGGAGAAAGTTCAACAGCAGACATTTTCCAAAAATTATATTAAACGTGTGTAGGAGAGACGGGTCACGAGGGTGAACAGGAGGAGAACCAGCACAAAATAGTCCTTTAATAAAAGTAGTGAAAATCAGATAAAAGTTGTGAAGAGACACTTCAGTGAAAGTGCAGACAATTAAACATGCCAGGGGTCAAAACAGGTCACTTTCTTCCTCTTCAATGCTTTTTTCACAATTATTTGTAAATAAAAAGTGTCTTTCATAAAGAGCTGTTTTGTTTCTGTTAGTGGGCGGAGTTACAGGTGGACTTAATCTTTATATCTGTTTTTATTTGTATAAAATCATCCACATCCTGAGGGTTTATTTCAGACTCTATTCATTTACACATTTTCAGAAGTATAAAAAATGTAGACTCTAATTAGGGGAAGTGGAGGTCTGAAGGTCATGAGTTCAAATCCAAAAAACATCTTGTACTGCAGGAAACTTCACCAGAGATCTTACAGGTGTTACAGTCACAAGCAGGTGGAACATCGGGTGGAATATCGGGTGGAATATCGGGTGGAATATCGGGTGGAATATCGGGTGGAATATCGGGTGGAATATCTGGTGGAATATCGGGTGGAATATCGGGTGGAATATCTGGTGGAATATCGGGTGGAATATCGGGTGGAATATCGGGTGGAATATCAGGTATTCACACCGAGACTCAGGTGAGCTCAGGGTTCTAACCAGCTCTGTATGTACAGCTGAGGAATAATGATGTCTTCATGTGTGTGTTGTCAAGACAGTTTCAGTGACACACCTACCGATGGATCATCTACAGAAAGTCAACATCTCTGTGGAACCAACTCACTCAGGTAGAGCTTCACAAACTGAGAGATCAACAGGATTTAAAGAATTAGTGAATTCCACATCCAGCTTTCAAAATTAGAACCGTAAATATGAAGGATTCTTAACTCCAGGAAGGGAGTCAGGTGGTTTATTGTGTTTGTGAGAGATCCAGAGCCGAGTTTCTCGCTGAGATCAGTGAAAATCCTCTTTTTTTTTTTTTTTGTAAAAAATAAATAATGAATGAAAAGGTGGTTTCTAGCACAGTGTACCTGTAGATTTTTTCAGTATGTTAAAAAGATCTTTGCTATTTTAATCTGTAATTGAGAGATTTCAGGGTGCGTGTTGGAACGGATCCTCCTCTCCTGCTGAGCAGCAATTTGAAGCCGAGAAGAAAAAGCACCAAGACGATCTGGGAGTCTGTTTGCTCGAGATTTATACAAATTTTACATCACACAGAGAAAAAGGAATTTGTCTGTTATTATTTTTTGAATTATTATTTACAGCACCATATCCTGTTATTTATTAAGTATTTAATTAATTGTTTATTTATTTGTCCATCACAATAAAAACGTGTTCCTGTTTATTAAATGTGTTCACTCACCGATAACCATGATGTATTGCACAAGATATTTAATAATTTATATGATATTACTTTTTTTATAATTAAATTGGCAGTTTTTCAGATTAATTCTACATGAGATCATATAAAAAAATAGTTTTTTTAATACATTTTAGAAAAAAACTTTTTCAATTATTATTATTCTTTTTTTAAGTATTTTAAACTGCTCTAAACACAAGTGTAGTTCTCTCGCTGGTGTCAGTAAAATAAAGATGTCGGTATGATGTTGTTTTTATATTATTCTTTTGCCTGATGCCCAAATAGTCTCTGGTGGTCTTGTGGTTAGGATGCGGCGCTCTCAACGCTGCGGCCCGGGTTCACTCCCCGGTCAGGGAACCAACCCCAGCCACTCTTAGTGCCGGTCCCAAGCCCAGATAAATGTGGAGGGTTCCATTAGGAATGACATCCAGCGTAAAAACATGTGCCAAATCAAACATGTGGATGATCTGCTGTGTAGCGCCCCCTAACAGAAGAAGCCGAAAGAAAGTTTATCTCTGAATACAGCTTGTGAGCAGAAGTGTGGAAGTAAAACACAGATGCCTTCATGTTGATTGATTAATGGAATAATTATGAGTTAAGACCTGTAGCAGAAACATTTATGACATCACTTCCTGTTAGTGTTTTTTTTTTTTTACCTAATTGACCTTCTGGAGTTGTGAAGCAGGAGAATTAAGTAAGTGATACAAAACTAAAAAGATGACAACAATATAAAAAATGTATTTTACTCGATATTTCTCAGTGAAAAAGCAGCAGGTTGAAGATTTCAGGTTTCGGATTGAGGAAATTGAGGAAAATTCACACCTTCAATGTGCAGAAAATCCTTAAGGAACACGCATCAGATTCACTTTCCTCATACATTTAAAGTTCAGTAATCTTACTTAGGCCTTCATACACACTTAGCCAAGCTCCCTTACACACACACACACACACACACACACACACACACACACACACACAGACAGAGCTCAGCTGCTTCTTCCTCTCAGACAGATGGAGGCTTTTCATCTCGTTTTATTCTCCTCTGACAGAACGATGCTAATCTCTTACTGTTAAAACCCACAGCTCGAAAATACTGACTGGTTTCATTATACACAATATAATATAATATAATATAATATAATATAATATAATATAATATAATATAATATAATATAATTAGTATTTTATTATATTATCAAGCAGAGATTATTATGTGCATTTTCTCCAGGTTCTTCAGGTTCTCCACTTTCCTCCAATCACAATTTCATCGTAATGTTTCATATTTGTTGGTTATTTTCTCTCCCTGTCACTGAAAGTTCTTGTCATTAAATATTTTAAAACAAAGTATTAATAATATAAAGTAAAGATTGTTAACAGCGTGCCCTGTTTGTAATTCATTCTCTTTAAAATGCTTCACTTTGACACTGTGACATCACTTCCTGTGGGTTATTAAATATTGCCTGTAGCCTGCATTTTCAATGCAAAATTATTCTAATTTTAATCATGGTGTTCATCAATATTCAGGAACTCCTTTCTCCATGTGTTACAGAACCAGGGACTCGGATACGGATAGGGCAGGATCAGATACGTATAGGGTCGGGTCAGATACGGACAGGGTTGGGTCCGGGATTATGCTCCTCCCTGTATGTTCCTCTCAGACATTAGAACAACACTGTATTTCAACGACGAAGAACAATAACATCTTGTTGGAGAAATAAGTTCTGATATATGATGAAATCAGAGGTTCCCTGGTGGTCTAGTGTTTAGGATGCGGCGCTCTCACCCCTGGGGCCCGGGTTCGATCCCTGGTCAGGGAACCAACCCCAGTCATTAGGGTTGCACAAGCCTTAGTGCCGGTCCTAAGCATCCAGCGTTAAAAACATGTGCCAAATCAAACATGCAGATGGTCCGCTGTGGCGACCCCTAATGGGAGAAGCCGAATGAAAGTTCTTTAAATGATGAGAGCAAAACAAACTTCACAGCTCCATCTTTACTCAAGGCCAGAACTAAAAAAAACGTAAGAAATTTATCGCTCTGAAAATACTTTGTGGTTTTATACGAGCTCGCTGCTGCTCACTGTTCTTCCTCGTCTGAATGGCAGTGTGCATCGCTCCTCTCTCCTTTTGCCTTTCTTTTGTTACAGAATAGACAGATTAGGTATGTCAGTGTTTTATACATACAAAACGGCAGAATTGGAGACAAAGAAAAAACAGCAAAAGCCGAATGTCGGATCTTTATTCGCTAATCAGCGATGAGTTTTTTAAAGCATATCTGCCAAGTCAGAAAAAACAGCAGACAGCCTTCAAGTCCATGAAAAGGGAAGAAAAATGAGTGCTATCGCTCTCTCCGGAAGAGCAGAGGAAGCTAAAATGGATAAAAAAGTGCCCATTGCAGCAAAAGTAGCAGGAACAAAAGAAATACAATCCTGTAGAGCTCTGAAACTGTAGAGCTCAGGAAGCTCATCTTACTGAAACTCGACTGCAGCTCGGCCCGAGCTTTCACACTGACACGTCCTCGGAAACACCAGAGGTGAAGTGCAGTGTGTGCTTGTGTGTGTGTGTGTGTGTGTGTGTGTGTGTGTGTGTGTGTGTGTGTGTGTGTGTGTTCATGGAAGTTGCAAGAAAAGCACAATAAAGGATGTTCATGCATTTGCAAGAAAAGCACAATAAAGGATGTTCATGCATTTGCAGGTTCAGGTTTCACACATGAGCAGTCTGAGAATGAAATAAGGAACGCTGTAGGATGAGGAGAACTGGACGTTGTGGAACTCAGATGGAGCTCCTGGCTCTTGTTAGTAATTTTCCTCTCTGCTGTCGTGTTATGTAGACTGTAATAATGCAGCAGAACGACTCCGGGTGCTTTTTACGAGTCTCTAAGCACTTCACTGTGGTTGAAAAGTTATTATGCTTTATTGATCCTGAGCTCGGAAATGTTTCTTGCGGAATGACGATCTGCTGACTGCTCGGGTTCAGCTCCATGAGTTTCTGACACAGAAGTCTTCTTCCTTTATTTCTGTCCATGCACCCTGATCCACTTCCCTTTATTTCTCAGAATGAGTGAAGTTCTTCAGATCGCTGTGGATTTCAGGAGAACAGGATTTACAGTAGTGCAGGACGTTAACTAAAGCAACAGTGCAGAAGGCTAATGTGTCAAAATTCCATATTTATGGAGTTAACAAATGTTTCCTGCTGTGATGTTCAAACTCCAGAACATTTAAGAGTTCAGAGTAGAGTTTTGGAAATCAGTAAAGTGAAACAGCATTTACTGTTTTCTACTGCTCGCTCTGGTGCGGCTCTAAAAACACCGTCCTCCAGCAAGAGATGATTGTGAGAGTCTTCTTGAAGGTTCTATATCCTTCCACCACTGAGAGCCTGTTCATGAACAGGTATACAAGGTGGTATGAAGAAGTTTGGAGACTACTGGTGTAACTAGTGCTGTTCTGAACCACCATGCATTTCCAGGTCTGCGATTTCATCGCAGACAGTGAGTTAGAGCGAAGAGCAAATGTGAAATTCTGTGTGAACCTGGGCAAATCTGCCACAGAGACGTTTGACGTGACGTACGTCTGACATACGGCGAAGCTGCGATGAACCATTTGAGGTGTTTTGAGGGGCACATGTGCTTCAATAGTGGAAGAACATCACTGAACCCTGGTTTAAGATATTAAATGAGATATACAGATGTTTCATAGTCCAGCTGAGGTTAAAGTTGCCTCACCTGGATTATTTATGGTTTCCTACAATGTTCTCATTCCAGCCCCTACACCCACGTGGTTCTTATTTTAATTTTAAGAGTTTTTTCCTCACCTCTGTCTCCTCTGGTTCTCTTGGTGAAGATCTAAATGTGTATCACACACCAGTCTTCTGTTACTGAACCTATAAACCAGCCTGAGTCTGCCTGGTTGTTGTGATGTGTCTCAGAGATGCTTCACCTCATTGCACGCCGTGTTCTTTCATCCTGACTGAAAGATAAAATAAAAGACACATAATAAAAAGTCTTTTCTTACCAAAGGTTAAAGATCTGAAAGGAAATGTTTGACCGGAGCCATGGCCGGCAGCTCATCTCCCGGCGCCGCTGAGGTTACGCTGAAATTATACATGTATTCAGTGACATTTAGGAGAAAAGGAAGATGTTATTAGCAGGTGAGGAGAGTGCTCCATCGATGAAACATGTCTCTCTTATGCTGCTTTTCATCAGGACACTGAATGTCATCGAGAACATCTTCAGGTCCGTGAGCACCTGTGGAATTCAGGAGATGAGACAGTGAGTAAAAAGAAGAAGTGGAACGATAGATCACTGCCTTCCTAGTTTTATTTAAAAACTCATTACTCCCCAGGGAGATACCCAAGTATTTAAACCACCTCTTTTCCACACCATGCCTCCTGTGAGTGTCGGCTCTTTCTCCAGTTTACTTTTGCTGATGTTAAAACTCAAAGTCTCTTAAAACATTCCCATCAGCCCGGTCATCTGCATACACTGACAGGTAGAGTGAAGCATTAGAGTGTGGAATATTAAAATCAGAAAGACGATTTCTTAGATTTATCAAAAGAGGTTCAATAGTGATTAATGTTTCCAAGATGGCGGCACGGCAGTAGCTCACAGCGGCCGCTCCGGACCCAAAATGGTGCTACCTTCACTTTGTAGCCCGCCTTACGCAACATATGGACATCGGAGTAACCGGTGTCCCTGTGTATCACCGCCAAACACTCAAGGGACTCAGAAATCACCCCAACAACGCGACCTCTACATGCATCGAGAACCAGGCCTCCAGGCCTCGGTGTTGCCTGCGGCGGACAGACAGAGGAGGGGGAATCAAAAGCGCTGCACGAGGAACCAGAATCGTGGAAAGCGCTCAGTGTTCTCTACGGGATCATTAGCGAACTACAAAACACACACCCTGATTTATTGTCGCCGGAGATTTTAACCATGCAAATCTCAGGACTGTGCTTTATAAATTTCATCAGAATGTGGACTTTACAACCAGAGGAGAAAACACGCTGGATGTTGTTTACCCAAACATCCGGGGTGCATACCGGGCGAAGCCCCGCCCCCACCTCGGGTACTCAGACCACATCTCTGTTATGCTGATCACAGCATACAGACCACTCAGCAGGCATTCAAGACCAGCTCGAAAGCAGGTGAGAACCTGGCCAGCAGGATCCATGTCTGCTATCCAGGAGTGCTTTAAATGCACTGACTGGGACACGTTCAGGGAAGCTGCAACCAACAGCAATTTTATGAACTTGGAGGAGTACACGTCAACAGTGACCAGTTACATCGGCAAGTCCATTGATGACGTGACCATCTCCAAGACCATCACTATACGCTTCAACCAGAAGCCATGGAGCACCGCCAAGGTGCGTGCGCTGCTAAAAACAAGAGACTCCGCCCTCAGAGCAGGGAACAAGACAGCCTTAAAAACAGCAAGGGCCAAACTGTCCCGTGCCATCAGAGAGGCAAAGTGCACAGGTGATCACAAACTACAAGACAACGTCACCTGCTTGTGACCGTGACGCTGTCCTCCCAGATGACCAGGTGCTCTGTCTAACCACAGCTGCAGGGAGGAAAACTCTATGCAGAGTTAACCCACGGAAGTCTGCTGGACCAGATAACATTCCTGGCAGAGTACTCAGGGAATGTGCACAACAGCTAGCGGATGTCTTTACCGACATCTTCAACATCTCCCTGAGCAGCAACGTTGTTCCCACGTGCCTCAAGACGACGACCATCATTCCCGTGCCGAAGAAGTCTACCGTCGCCTGCCTCAATTACTATCGTCCCGTTGTGCTCACACCCATCATGATGAAGTTCTTCGAGAGGCTCACTGTGAGGCACATTAAGACCCAGCTTCCACCCGGACTGGACCCCATGCACTTCGCATATTGTCTAAACCGCTCTATGGACGATGCCATCTCCACAATCCTTCAGCTGGCCCTCACCCTAGACAACAAGGACTCTTATGTACAGAAGCTGTTCATAGACTTCAGCTCAGCATTCAACACGATCATCCATCAACACCGGATTAAGAAGCTGAACCTACTGAGCCTGAACACCTCCCTCTGTAACTGGATCCTGGACTTCCTGACTGGGAGACCTCAGTCAGTCCGGATCGGAAACAACATCCCCAGCACCACCACACTGAGCACTAGGGCACCTCAGGGCTGTGTGCTCAGTCCACTCGGATCGCATGACCCTACAGAAGATAGTGAGGACAGCTGAGAAGATAATCGGAGTCTCTCTCACCTCTATCATGGACATTTACTGTACTCAACACACACTCGTACTCACTTCGCACACCCATGATGTCAGTACCACTCACATTACATCACTTCATTAAAGTAAACTGTTTACATGCCGTTTTTGCACATCTTTCCTGGATTGCTGCTATTTGCTCTTTTGCACAATATTGTTTAGACATTATTTTGTTTACATTTTTGCTACTGTTCACTGTCTCGTTACAACATGTTTACGGGCGGAGCTATTTTGTGTTCTGTGTATTGTCTTGCACTGTCTTGTGTTGTCTTTGCACTGTTTGCACCATGTTGCACAGTTTATTGTGGTGGTTACGTTCCAAAACCACCGGAAATAAACAGACATAAATAATTATATTTTTATGAATAAATGTCATTATTTTAACATAAAACAATTCTCTATAAGAATCAGCCAAACCAATCAGTTATGTGGCAAAACCAATACCATGATAAACCGAGGACACAAGACTCGATGTTGTTCGACCGGTTCTCCATGTCCT
>NC_060888.1:254391-256891 GCF_014805685.1 Silurus meridionalis | reverse complement strand
GTCTGAGTCGATCCTCATTATGCCGAAATGCATAATTTAAAAGCTCCCGCTCATTTGCATATCATTTGCATATAATTTTCATATTCATGTCGTGTGTATATCAGGTAGGTGATGACTGTTAGCTTTTTCAGCAGCTTTAAATTACCTTTTTCTTACATAATTCTTTGTGAACCTTCACATACACATGGTCTCGACATCAGACAAGGTCAGCATCATGTGTGAGGTGTTTGTGAGAAGAAATAAAGAAAAAGTATTTATTATTGTTCCAGTATGAAAAGAAAGAAAATCGTCAGTGGCCTTGTAAAAGACGTGGAGAATAAAAGCTCTGTGCCAGAAATCTTCAGATAAATAAATAAATTATAATGACTGGAATAGTAAAGTTTATTAAAAAGTTTAGAGACACTAGAAATCAGGACTAAAACTAGATACATCTACTGTCCATCTACATCCACTGTCCATCTACATCCACTGTCCCTCTACATCCACTGTCCATCTACATCCACTGTCCATCTACATCCACTGTCCCTCTACATCCACTGTCCATCTACATCCACTGTCCATCCACTGTTCATCTACATCTACTGTCCATCTACATCCACTGTCCCTCTACATCCACTGTCCATCTACATCCACTGTTCATCTACATCCACTGTCCCTCTACATCCACTGTCCATCTACATCCACTGTTCATCTACATCTACTGTCCATCTACATCCACTGTCCATCTACATCCACTGTTCATCTACATCCACTGTCCATCTACATCCACTGTCCATCTACATCCCCTGTTCATCTACATCCACTGTCCATCTACATCTACTGTTCATCTACATCCACTGTCCATCTACATCCACTGTCCATCTACATCCCCTGTTCATCTACATCCACTGTCCATCTACATCCCCTGTTCATCTACATCTACTGTCCATCTACATCCCCTGTTCATCTACATCCACTGTTCATCTACATCCACTGTCCATCTACATCCCCTGTTCATCTACATCCACTGTTCATCTACATCCACTGTCTATTTACATCCCCTGTTCATCTACATCCACTGTCCATCTACATCCCCTGTTCATCTACATCTACTGTCCATCTACATGTGATATCTATCATGGAATGTCCTGCCCAGTCACCACACCTAAATCCTACTAAACTGTTCTGAGGTGAACTGCATAAAAAGAAAGAAATATTGAACTAGTGAAGAGCACAAGAGACTGAACTTTTCAGATGCTGAAGGTGGGAAAAGCTGTTCTTCAGGCTAAGGGAGGATTTTTTTTATACAAATACTGTTTGGACATTTATACATGTTTTAAAATAAAATAAATATTTGACCATAAAACTCCAGCCACTGCACATCTACATCTACTGTATCATCTACTCTATCACCTTTATCATCTATACATCCATCCATCATCCATCCATCCATCCATCCATCCATCCATCCATCCTTCATCTATCCATGCATCCATTCTTCATCTATCCATCATCCATCCATCCACTCACCCACCCATCCATCCATCCATCCATCCATCCATCCATCCATCCTATATCCATCCATCCATCCATCCATCCATCATCTGTCCATCATCCATTCCTCCATCATCATCCATCCATCCATCCATCCATCCATCCATCCATTCTGTCCATCATCCATTCCTCCATCATCATCCATCCATCCATCCATCCATCCATCCATCCATCCATCCATCCTTCTTTTCTCACTCCCTATCTATCTTTAATTCTCTCTTATACACAATATTTCTACCCTATTTATTGCAGTTATTATTCTGTTCATTAGTTTATCTACAATTTCTTCTGTTTCTCCATTTACAGTTCCCTTCATACTTGTCTGTGTGTGTGTGTGTGTGTGTGTGTGTGTGTGTGTACTCTGACCAGTGCTCTCCTTTGACAGACATGAGTCAACAGAGCTGTTGCCATGGCAGCAGAGGTGAAGCACTGTGGGGCTGAATATTGTGTTAGTGTGTGTGTGTGTGTGTGTGTGTGTGTGTGTGTGTGTGTGTGTGTGTGTGTTCTTGCTGTCTGCTTTTGGGCACACACACACGCACAGACACACACACACACTGGTGGTATGACAGGTGTATTGAGTGTGTGTTGTGAGGATTTCCTCAGGGAAAGTTCCTGGTGTTCAGAATTGGTTTCTGCTGCTGATTTAAAATCACACTTCCTTATTCGCTTTTTTATATTATAATCAGTAAAGAAAGAAGTGTGTGTGAATGTGTATAAGTTTGTGTGCATACGTGTGTGTGTGTGTGTGTGTGTGTGTGTGTGTGTGTGTGTGTGTGTGTGTGTGTGTGTGTGTGTTCTTGCTGTCTGCTTTTGGGCTGAATGATGAAGTGCTTGTTTTCTTTTTTATTTCCAAAGCGATAAAGAACCACAATCCATCTCAAGCTTTGCATGTGTGTGTGTGTGTGTGTGTGTGTGTGTGTGTTCGTGTGTGTGTGTGAAGAGAGAGAAAGAGAGAGGGAGTAATGCA
>NC_060888.1:234391-244391 GCF_014805685.1 Silurus meridionalis | reverse complement strand
GGAGAGAGAGACTTTACCTATAGAAAATGTATAGTTTAAACTGATAGGGATGAAGGTCCTGATGTAAAGAAATGAAGATAAGGAGCAAAATCATCTTCTCTATTAGTCAGATCTACAGATATCTCTGGTGGGAGGGGCATTGTTTCTCTTACCTGTCAATCACAGAGACTCCAGCCAATCATGAATGTTTATAATTGATGTGTATGTAAAAGAGGACTGAGAGCTGTGTGTGTGTGTGTCTGTGTGTGTGTGTGTGTGTCTTTGTGTTACTCCACACTGTTACAAAGCAGCAGCTCTGACAGATGTGATCGACTTTACTTCTCCCTCCCTGATTGGTCAAAGGAAGAGCATGTGACAGAACCATCCTGCAATTCAGCACAACTCATTCCATCCATCTTCACACACACACACACACACACACACACACACACACACACACACACACACTGTGATCCTCCTCCAGGAGATGTTCCTCACATTTAATTTCCTTTTGCAACTGAAATGCTGATGTTATGAAAAAGAGTTTAATTTTAGTCTCATCTGAACACAACGAACATAAATGCATTTTCAGCTGGAGCTCCACTGAGGCTTGATGAAGTTCAGGAAGTCTGGATAGACATGGAGTTCAGTCTCATTCAGACATTCAAAATAAACAGCAACTGATGTTGATTATATTACATCTCACTCACCTTCTTCCACCTCACCCATCTTCTTCTTCCTCACTCACCTTCTTCCACCTCACTTATCTTCTTCTTCACTCAACTTCTTCCAGCTCACCCACCTTCTTTTTCCTCATTTATCTTCTTCTTCCCCACTCATCTTTCTCCTCCTTGTACATCTTTCTTCTCCTCACTCCTCCTCTTCCTCGATAAGGAACATATTTGTTATCTTCATGTCCTGGTGCTGATCAGATGGAGGTGATGTATTTGTATCTGGTTTCTGTTCTGTGTTTCTGGAACATTCTCCAGCATGATGGATCATTAACACATGAACACTAACCTCCTGATGATGTTTAATGATCTGTTACTCACTTTCTTGTCTCTCTGACACTCTCATATTTACTGATTAGCAAAGTGCAGGAAGTTTTCTGTCTTCATTTCTTTGTTTCATCTGCGTACACTCTCAGACTCTTCTTCTTCCTCACATTTATTCTGTTCTTTCTGTTCTTCTCTCCAACTTTTTTTATTCTTTATTCTTTTTGAATTGCTCACGGGGAAGAAGTATTGCTTCTAGTCATTTCTATTTTTCAAAGGTGTTCTATAAGGTCCTTAAGGTGTCTTCTTTCCATGTCTCTCTCTCTCTCTCTCTCTCTCTCTCTCTCTCGGACGTATGAGTGGAATCATTGATGTACCTAATGGACTAATGAGGTGAATAAAGCAGTGCTGTGTCGGTACAATGGAAATGTCAGACGCTGAGCTGTAATTTGACTTTGAGAGACAGTAAAGGGCGTCTCTGCCACAGCCGGCCATTTTTTCTCTTCACCTTTATCTAAATGTCACTCGTGCTGCAGAGCGAGAGAACGATCACTACACTTTACTGACTTTAAGGGTCTGACTTCGCCAGTTTTGGTTTCCATAAAAAAGTGCAGGAAGGTCGCAGTGAAAAGAAGCGTACTGCTTTCAGAGAATAGAGTGCCATTTTCACACGCCTCGTCCACTCAGGCGGACGTCTTTTAAGAAATCTCTTCAATGAAAATATCAAAAGTCACAGACCTTTTCCTTCATGACTTTTTCTTAAGAGAATAGGCCTTGATGCTCATGCTGGATTTCAACTCATTTATTCACAAATCCTTTGCAGAAGAGAGAATTCCAGCATTCATCAAAATGCAGAATAAACCATGTTTCTCTCCTGAATTAGTGTAAATGTGTGGAAAAGAGATGGTCATGAGAAACTTCAACTGCAGATCCTTTTCTTTTTTTATATATAGATTATTAAAAGGTGGACAGTAATGAAGTAAATGTAATTTGTTACTGTACTTAAGTGACTTTTTCACGTATCTTGTGGAGACTTTAACTGTAATTTCACTAAATTTCAGACTTTTTCTAAATTTAGTGAAATCAGTCGTTTCTTTTTATTTACGAGGATAAAAACGTATCTGGTGAAACACGCAGCGAGTCACCAATCAGGGTCGAGCTCACGCACTGTTTTACACGTGTTTCCTGGAACACTTAAATTAGCACTTTCAGTGTTTGCTTTGTATATTTATATGAAGTGTGTAATCTTGTGTACAGTGTAGATTTATTCATTACTAGAGACTCAAAGCACTTTTGTACGTCGCTCTGGATAAGGACGTCTGATAAATGCCACAAATGTAAATTTAAATGTGTTCTGATCGGCACTTGGTGTATCTACTGATCACCAACATACAGTTCAGCATCAGTTCAACATCAAGCAGAACATTTAGAGAGGAATAAATGATGAAGAAACTTCAGACTCGAACTCACCACAACACACTACTGAATCTCTACTACATGATTTGTGAAATTTGTCCACCACTGCCTTTAAATCGCTTTATATTTTTATCTAATGAAGCCTGAGTATCTCTGTTTCTGGTGATTGATGATTTAACACATGTTGTCTGGTCATGAAGATCTTTCACCATCAGTTTGTAATTTTATAATTTTTTAGATACTCAGCTTTCCTGTGAGAATGGCCTGAAGCTCAACACTGAAATATTACTTCTTGAGGTCAGAGTTTTGGGCAAGTTCAACACAACAGCTTCTGTTTCACACATTAAATTCAAACAGTTAAATAAAGAGAAGATGCATTAAACATCTTGCATATGTGAGCTAGATTAGCGTTATAGCTAAATTCCCACAGAAAACACACCTCAACTGATATGTGATAAAGAGTCTCTGTGAAGCGTTCCTCTACACAAAGCTGCAGAAAATGACGATTTCTGATAATTTGGTATTGTATCTTGAAATGTTAATGGTTTTTGGTGAACTGCAGGAAGGTTACACATTTCTCTCAGGGTCATGGGAGAACCATCTTAAAATTCCATCTGAAATTGCTGCATATTTCTGGAGAAAGCTGGAGGTGAGTTGAAGTGTTTTATTCCCCTGAGTATAGATGTCTCTGTGATTTTACAGCCAGATGTTGGCTCTTGTGTTGGGAAGTGTTTTCTTCACATGCCGTGTTCACTTGTCTGTGAAATGATGGACACTTTGGAGGAGTCTGTGAAACATGTAGTGGGTACGGGTCACATCCTGCTGTCCTCATGGGGAGCCTGTTAGCAGCAGAAAGAGGAGAAGGAGAACCTGATGGTGCAGATGATTAAACATGCTGTTATAATGAGAGAGAAACTTTCTTTCATGAACATCATCCTACAGCAGATCTGTCCCAGAGATAAATACTCTGTTCAGTCT
The DNA here is from genome assembly GCF_014805685.1 of Silurus meridionalis. Lineage (NCBI taxonomy): Eukaryota > Metazoa > Chordata > Actinopteri > Siluriformes > Siluridae > Silurus > Silurus meridionalis. The sequence goes on along the minus strand of NC_060888.1, from coordinate 241,023 downwards.
GGATCTTAACATTGGATTAGTCTCATTAAAATCTCAAAGGTTTTATAAGGAAACGTGTCTGAGGAACATGCTTTCACTGACAGAAGACTAACTCCAGCTTCCTGTTACAGCCTTACCGTGACCATGAGGTGATCTTTTTCTCTCACAGCTTACTGCTTCTACAGCTTTTATCTATACATCTAATGGGACCCTGGGAACAATTTTTTTTGTACTTTTTTTAAAAGGATCATGATTTCAATGGAGTGAGGAGAACCAATCAGATTGCAACATTCAAGATCCAAAAGGTTGTCACCAGAAAAGTACAAAAGATCTGATTCCAGTCAGCAGAGTTTCTCAGCAACAGATAAAACTTAATTCCTTATATAACTAACATCAGAAAATTAAAACTCTGCATGTTTCTGTCTTTAGTTTCTGCTGTTTCCTCTATCCAGCAATAAACTATATACAAACCCGATTCCAAAAAAGTTGGGACACTGTACAAATTGTGAATAAAAACAGAATGCAATAATGTGGAAGTTTCAAATGTCATTATTTTATTCAGACATACAACATAGACAACATATCAAATGTTTAAACTGAGAAAATCATTTTAATTTCATGACATCAACACATCTGAAAAAAGTTGGGACAAAGCCATGTCTGCACTGTGTGGTGTCCCCTCTTCTCTTTATAACAGTCTGCAAACGTCTGGGGACTGAGGAGAAAAGTTGCTCAAGTTTAGGAATAGGAATCTTGTCTCATTCTTGTCTAATACAGGCTTCTAGTTGCCTCAGGTCTTCTTTGTAGCATCTTCCACTTTATGATGCACCAAATGTTTTCTATGGGTGAAAGATCTGGACTGCAGGCTGGACATTTTAGTACTCGGATCCTTCTTCTACGCAGCCATGATGTTGTAATTGATGCAGTATGTGGTCTGGCATTGTCATGTTGGAAAATGCATGGTCTTCCCTGAAAGAGACGACATCTGGATGGGAGCACATGTTGTTCTAGAACTTGGATATACCTTTCAGCATTGATGATGCCTTTCCAAATGTGTAAGCTGCCCAATGGCACGGTGGATTGTGTTCACCGACAATGTTTTCTGGAAGTTCTTCTGAGCCCATGTTGTGATTTCCATTACAGTAGCATCCCTGTATGTGATGCAGTGGCGTCTAAGGGCCTGAAGATCACGGGCATCCAGTATGGTTTTCCGGCCTTCACCCTTACGCACAGAGATTGTTCTAGATTCTCTGAATCTTTGGATGATATTATGCACTGTAGATGATGAGAACTTCAAACTCTTTGCATTTCTTCTCTGAGAAACTCCTTTCTGATGTTGCTCTACTATTTTTCACCGCAGCATTGGGGGAACTGGTGATCCTCTGCCCATCTTGACTTCTGAGAGACACTGCCACTCTGAGAGGCTCTTTTTATACACAATCATGTTGCCAATTGATCTAATAAGTTGCAAGTTGGTCCTCCAGCTGTTCCTTATATGTACATTTCACTTTTCCGGCCTCTTATTGCTGCCTGTCCCAACTTTTTTGGAATGTGTAGCTCTCATGAAATCCAAAATGAGCCAATATTTGGCATGACATTTCAAAATGTCTCACTTTCAACATTTAATATTTTATCTATATTCTATTGTGAATAAAATCTAAGTTTATGAGATTTGTGAATTATTGCATTCGTTTTTTATTCACAATTTGTACAGAGTCCCAACTTTTTTGGAATCGGGTTTGTAGATAGATAGATAGATAGATAGATAGATAGATAGATAGATAGATGAATAGATAGATAGATAGATAGATAGATAGATAGATAGATAGATAGATAGATAGATAGATAGATAGATAGATAGATAGATAGATAGATAGATAGATAGATAGATAGATAGATGCAGTAGAAGTGCAGAAGTGTAGACGCAGTAGACGTGTAGAAGCAGTAGAATTGCAGAAGTGTAGACACAGTAAACGTGTTCTCTGGATAGCCTTTTCATGGCCTTTCAGCAGGCGGTTATTTTTTTAGGTTCCTCGTGTTGGCTGTGTTTCTTGTTCAGTGTAAACGCTCCCATAAATTCTCTTTAATTAAATGTTTTGGAGCTTAAAATTGCAATTTGTTTTTCAAACGTTCATAAAAATCCCATAAGGTGAACAGAATTATGAGATAAAAGGATAAACACACTGCTGCCTTCATGTTCTGCCAAAATAAGGAGGATTAAGTAATGAGTTTTCCTCATGCTGTTTTTCACAAAACACACAGCAATTATGGAGAACCTGACAGCACCTGAGAACCAGACAGTACCTGAGAACCAGACAGTACCTTAGAACGTGACACCCTGAGAACCTGAATCCCTGAGAACTTGACAGTACCTGAGAACCTGAGATTCTGACAATACATGAAAACTTGAAATTTGAATAAAATATGTTCATAATCACTCATTATTCAGATTTCTCAGGAGAGAAGATCGGGAGGAGAACCCCGAAAAGCAAATACAGTGGAACCACATGGACCTGAAATTGAACTACACTTATTCAACCTGTGTGTGTGTGTGTGTGTGTGTGTGTGTGTGTGTGTGTGTGTGTGTGTGTGTGTGTGTGAGATTGAGTGTGTGACACTGAATGTCTAAAAGAAGCCAACAACTAACAATAAGTGACTCGTATCCAATAGCAACAGTGTGACCTTCCATCGACTAAGTGTCTGGACGTCTGTTTGAAGTTGCGGCAACTAAACGTTGGAAAAAGGCCAGAAATGACAGAAAGGAAGACGAGTAATTGAAGCTCTTGGGACTGAACGACTTCATCTCACACTGAGTGCAGACTACACCCAGGGTTTAATTTACAATCACACACCCACACCCACATGTATATATATATATATATATATATATATATATATATATATATATATATACAGGTGCATCTCAATACACTAGAATATCATTAATGAGTTGGTTTATTTTAATAATTCAATACAGAAAGTGAAACTGGTATATTATATAGATTCATTTGAGTGTGAGACACAAAAGGTCATCGCTAAAGAAGCTGCTGTCCACAGACTGCTGGATCCAAGCACATTAATGGAAAGTTGAATGATAGGAAAAATGCAGTAGAAAAAGAATAAACAAAGCACATTCAAGAATTTGGGGAGATTTACAAAGAGTGGACTGCAGCTGGAGTCAGTGCTTCAAGAGCCTCCACACACAGACGTCTCCAACTGACGCATTCCTCGTGTCTAGCTGCTGCTGAACCAGAGACAATGTCAGAGGTGTCTTACATGGGCAAATGACAAAAAGCACTGGACTGTTGCTCAGTGGGCCAAAATCGTCTTTTTAGATGAAAGGAAAGAAAATTGTGCATTTAATTTGGAAATCAGGGCCCCAGAGTCTGGAGGAAGAAGAGAAGAAAAGCACAGAATCCAAGCTGCTTGAGGTCCAGTGTAAAGTTTTACACAGTCAGTGGTGGTTTGGGGAGTCGTGTCATCTGCAGGTGTTGGTCCTCTGTGTTTTATAAAGTCCAAGTTCAGCACAGCCGTCTACCAGGAAGTTTTAGAGCACTTCATGCTTCCCTCTGCTGACCAGCTTTATGGAGATGCTGATTTTATTTTCCAGCAGGATTTGGCACCTGCTCACACTGCCAAAAGTACTAATACCTGGTTTAAGGACCATGGTATCCATGTACTTGATTGGCCAGCAAACTCGCCCGACCTGAACCCCATTAAGAATCTATGGGGTATTGTAAAGAGGAAGATATGAGACACCAGACACAACAATGTAGAAGAGCTGAAGGCCGCTTTCGGTGCATCCTGGGCTTTTATAACACATCAGCAGCGTCACAGACCGAGCGCCTCCACGCCACGCCGCATTGCTGCAGTAACTCATGCAGAGGAGCCCCGACTGAGTATTGAGTTCTGTACATCTTCATACTTTTCAGTAGTCCAACATTTTTGTGTTAAAAATCTTTATTTATTAATGTTTTTTGTTTTATTATTATTGGTCTTTAGTAATATTCTCATTTTCTGAGATAATGAATTTTGGGTTTTCATTAGCTGTGAGCCAAAATCAACAAAATGAAAATAAATAAATACTTGAAATATATCAGTCTGTGTGATGGATATATATTATACCAGTTTGTGGCAGTGTGTGGGGTTTAGTCAGAATTAGTGTCCTGGTGGTCTAGTGGTTAGAATGCGGCTCTCTTACCGCCGCGGCCCGGGTTCGATCCGGTCAGGGAACCAACCCCACCCACTAGGGTTGCACAAGCCAGGTCACTCTTAGTGCCGGTTCCAAGCCCAGATAAATGAGGAGGGTTGCGTTAGGAAGGGCATCCAGCGTAAAACATGTGCCAAATCAAACATGCGGATCATGAATACGGATGATCCGCTGGGAGAAGTCAAAAGAAAGAAAGTGTGGTTAGAGGTGTGTTTTAGTGTAATGTGTAGAGGGTTGCTTACACACATAATGTTTAAGCCTGTGTGCAACCATGCATTCGTATGTTAGTGTTTACAAATACGATTGTTTGTGTACTTGTCACTGTGTGTGTGTGTGTGTGTGTGTGTGTGTGTGTGTGTGTGTGTGTGTGTGAAACAGAGATTACCATGCTGAATAATATATCTGCTTGTTGGAGCTAATAAGTGAGTTGTATAAAAAGTGATACATGTTTGTTTTGTGATAAGCTCATATCTCGTGCACACACACACACACACACACACACACACACACACACACACCGCATTAATCTGTTTAGTGAGGTCATAGTCCTTCATCTCATTTTATTTTATAGCGATTATAGCAATCTGATTTTGGCCACACCCACTACCACACCCACTGTGACTGATATGAGAAGCTGTGATTAAATATCTAGTGTTCCAACACAAAACATACTTCAGCCAATCACAACCAGCCTTTAGCCAAGATCAAAGCTCGGTTAATCAGACAGTTACTCAGACAGTTACTCAGACAATTACTCAGCCTGCAACAGACAGCCATAAACCTGGAGTGTTCGTTCTCTCTCAGAAGCTGTGTGATGCCTTCAGAGAAACCTTCCTTCACCTCCTAACACTGCCTGCACCTCTAAAACCTTAGTGATGTTCATCTGCTAAAACGTATCTCAGTGAGGAACAAGCTCATGAAATGTTCAGTGGAAACTGTCCTACAGAACACTAGAGTGTGAGCGAGCTGCGGAAGCTCACTAACACTAATCTTTAAATCTTCTGAGAAATAACTGAGGTTGCATCATGACTTGGAGATACAAACACGTTAATCACCATCACTTCTACAGGATCTTCTTTAAAAACACACACCTAGATTTCTGCATTGTTCCAGGTTTAGTAAATTATTTCCCTGGAGTCGCTCAGAGACGAGCAGAAGAGAGAGACGAGAACGAGATGATTATTTCTCACTCTGTTGTTCGGATGTGTGGAGGTTTTTAATTGTAAGCAGAAGAGATGCTCAGTGCAGCGGCGAAAAATAACAGGCTTAGTACGGTCTGACAGGCCAGCCGTGTTTTTACAGGAAAACACACACACACACACACACACACACACACACACACAGACACACACACACACTGGAGCAAAGCCACAGGCAGCAAGAAGGTCTCTAGCTAATCCACACTAATGAGAGGGTGTACCTGCTTACTGTCACAAAAATGGAGACACACACATGCACACACACACCCGCACACACACGCACATGCACACACGCACACACACGCACACACACACACACACACAGTCTGAAAATTTAGTCTGAAAATTTACCTCTCACACACACACACACACACACACACACACACACGCTTATACACACACACTGCTGTCCTTCAGCTCTTCGAGATGTTTGATGGGGATCGTGAGTGTAATCCTTGGTTGGGTTTGTGATGTACACACTCCTGGTCAGAATGGAATCGCAGTAGATCTTTCTGACGTCACGACTCCCATCTGCTCCACATTTTTGTGTTTTTCATTTAATTAAACCTGTCAGAACATTCTTCATCGTCACCATGGCAACAACAACCATCGGTCCATCGCTAGCATCAGCAAGATAAGCGCTAACCATTTCCATTTCGTCTGATCTCACACGTGATTGGTTTGTATTGTACATTACTCTGCCCCCAAATCACAATCACAGAAATACTGAGAGATATAGAGAAGAACAGAAGGACTTTTCATCCATATCTCACATGGGTTCACTGATCACACCACATTCTCCTTTCCACAATTCCATTCTCCAGCAGATCATGCAGGTGACGTTCACAAGCTTCAGTTCATGTTCACATCAAACATCAGAGTGAGAGAGAAACAAGATCTCTGATCTCACACATATATGAAAAAGTGAAGAAAGTACTGAGCATCGAGATTCGTGCCAGATCTTCCAACGCTGCCAAAGCGGGGACCTTTGAGCTTCATCTCCAGAGGTGAAAAAGGGTGAAGTCTGCATGAGATGAATCTGGTGAGTAGTGTGGGTGAGGAAGTGAGACCGTGTGAATTTTTCTCAAACGACCCATCAAAGCTTCACCATATGTCAAATGTACGTCACATCAAACGTCTCTGTGGCAGATTTGTCCAGTTTCACGTTTGCTCTTTGCTTTAACTCGCTGTCTGTGATAAAATAGACACGTAGGTCAGAACAGCACCAGTTACACCAGTAGTCT
>NC_060888.1:199391-221891 GCF_014805685.1 Silurus meridionalis | reverse complement strand
CACAGAGACACACACACCGCTTTTAGTTTTTTTATTCTGTCTGTTTGTTTTAATTTAGTTTGAAACGTCTGTTTTTTTTTCTCTGTCGTTTATTGTATCCCTCCTTCTTTTTTTTTTTTTTTTTTTTAAACACATTTTTTTTGGAAACTGAAATTTTCACATGATCATGTCAGTGTGACCTCTGTGTGACCTCTTTGACCTCTCTGGTTTGAGTCTCTGGGAAAAAGTGTAGCCCAGAATAATAAGGTCCAGTGGGAAAGAAAGAGGAAGGAATGAGGGATTAAAGAGAAGGAGAGTGCCGTATTACTGAGTGTTTACGATGAGAAAAAAAATGTAAAAGTGTGTGTGTGTGTGTGTGTGTGTGTGTGTGTGTGTGTGTGCTTTATAAAGTCCTGTATTAATGTTAGAATTGTAAATGAAGAGCTTGTCCAATGTGTGTGTGTGTGTGTGTGTGTGTGTGTTTACAGGATCAGAGTAACGATGTCCCACAGGGTGATGGACTCAGTCATGTGGTCTTTAGTGTCTCTTTTCCTCCTGCTCTTCTCCGTCCCTCTGTCTCTCTGCTCCATCATGTACCACCTGCGTGAAGAACAGCCCCCCAACACACTTGTGGGCAGTTTGGCATCTGACCAGGGACTTCCAGATTCTGGTCACTTGTACAAGCTGGAGGTGGGCGCCCCCTACCTGAGGGTGGATGGAAAAACAGGCGATATCTTCACCACAGAGATTCCCATCGACCGGGAAACCCTGAAGGACTGCCGTAACCTGTTCGAGGGCGACCCGTGTTTCCTGGAGTTTGAGGTTTCCATCACAGACCTGATGAAAGGTTCCGGTCCACGGCTCATCGAAGGTAGAATCGAGATTCAGGATGAGAACGATAACACTCCACAGTTCTCTTCACCCATCCTGTCCTTATCCATTCCTGAGAACACCCCGGTGGGGGCGCTGTTCCCTATCCCCGTTGCCACCGATAAGGACACGGGGAATAACGGAATCGCAGATTACTCGTTAACGACCGGCTCGGACGCAGCGTCTCTGTTCAGCCTGCAGGTGGCCGAGAACGCGGATGAGAAAGTGCCCCAGCTCATCGTGATGGGGACGCTGGACCGCGAGCAACGCGACTCGTATGATCTCAACATTAAAGTGGTGGACGGTGGAAATCCTCCACGCTACAGCAGCGCCCTCCTGAGGATCACCATCACTGACACCAACGACAACGTGCCCAAGTTCGAGCGCATGCACTACGAAGGGGAACTCGCTGAGAACAGTCTTGTGGGTCACTCCGTCCTGCAGGTACCTTTATTCTCACCACACCTCACTTCTGCTCCTCATCATTCTTACCAAACTTCACCTGATTCTCTATGAGTTCCATTATTACTGACCTTTTCCAACGAGTCATAAACGTTTGCATGCATCCACTTCCTGCTTTTTCTAGGTGTGTTTGTGGGAGGAGCTCTGTTTTAGTCACATGATCAGAAAACATGCACATCACTCGTTTTTAGTGATGGGAAGATCGGCTCATTTTAGTGACTTGGTTCTTTGAATCTTGTTCATCTTTGTTCTTTATGTGCTGCTGTAACAGAGAAATTTCCCCACTGTGGGACAAATAAAGGTTTATCTTATCTTATCTTATCAAAATGAACAAATCTGTTTTGGAGTCATTTAGTTCATTTTGTTCTTTTGATCAGAAATAAAATAAAATATGGTACATTATCAATAATCAGATCCCCAACACGTCTACATGCACCAACTCAAACTACAGTTCCAATAATGAAAATAAGACAATGCAGCTAAGGAGAAATTAGAATAAACAGAACGAGTAGCTTCACTTCTCATATCTTCTGTTCCGTATCGTAAGTTCTCTTCAATTGTGTTTTAAATAGCAGAATTTCAAATGTGATTAAAACCATGGATTCACCACCACATCCGTCTGAAGCTCCACCTCATTTGAGCCTCATGCATGACTTCAAATCTTTATTTTAAGACTTAACAGAGAAACGTTGTTTTTTTGGTGATCTTGGGGACGTAGCTCTGGTGCTGCATTTCACTGGTGTAAATGTTGTTACAAGCCGTATCATGGAGTTCCAGCTCACATGTTTTCCAATATTTACTCAGAAATCAAGACTTCATCTTCATACACATGCAATTTAAATCTGTTCCTGTCACATCACAACAATCATCTGAAGTTCCCTGAGGAGCAGGTGGATTATTATGTGTTATAAAGTGCAGGTGGATTATTATGGACTCAAGGAAACACTGGTCCTGTAGTGCAGATTCCAGCGTCTGGTTCTGGAGCCGAGTCGGAGCGAGGGCTGACGCATTAAATTGTTTTAAAGTCGGTTAATCTCTCAGTCAACAATTAATCCATGGAACCCAGTTGTTTTAGGAGAAGCATGTGAAAAGATCTCCCTCCTCCTCCAGGCCTCCTAATCTCTCTTTAGAGCCGTGGCAGCATTAAAAAGGCTTAATGTTTTGGTTTTTATTGGCCGAGGCGTGTTGACGGAGTGTCTCGGTTTGTGGAGAGACACGCTCTTCACGTGCACATCAGGGGAAATTTATTCACAGCTTGTTTGTCGGATGAAACAGAGTGACTCATGAAGAGCAATAATAACTTAAGCCTCATGAATAATCTTATGGCTGTCCCAGATTAGAGCCGTGCTGCGTAACACACAGAAAGAGCCGCTGTGGGTTTCATCCACAGCGAGGAGGAGAATGTGCCATCCGGTGAGCAGAAGCAGCGGCCGGTGAAGATGCGATACGGAGCACTCTGCTTCAGACGGATCATTTTTTCATTCAAACTCTATTTGAAAAGATTGTAATGGAGAAGGAAATTCAGAGATGACCTTCAGCTGAAATGAAACAACCTGCATTTGACTGCGTGTCCAATCGGGCTGATATTCTTCAACACTCCTCGCTGTCGGTTTTATAACAAGTCATAAGCAATTCATGCTCTTTAGTGAAAGTTAATGGCTTTGCCTCTCCTTTTCCTTCCCTGTTGTAAGGACGAGATCTTTTCCCTCTGCTACGTTTCAGTGCTGTTTATCTCTGTGAACACGAGTTCTGAAAGGAACACTGAGAGGAGCTGGTGGAAATCTTTCAAGCTTCATTAATTAGTGTGATGCACCTTCAGGATGATGAGATGTCTTTACTTTTAATTCTGAGCGGTGTAAATGTTTGGCACTGATGACATCACGATGCAGAAATAATCTCCACAAAGCGAATATTTTTAAATGGTGTGTTTTATGGCATTCTCAGGTGCATGTGAGTGATGTAAGTTATACCCCTTCATTACTTTGCATTTAGGTGGAGTGAGAAGCCATGACACTGGAGGTATATTCAAATACACACCAGGTTCCACCTGAAATGAGAATCCAGAGACACACAGTACCATTCCTTTAGGATTAAGAGGAGAAAAAAAACCTGGGTTTTTTGTATAAATTACCTTTGAAAAGGACAAAAGCTAACACTACAAAATGCTGATGGTCCTCAGAATGGATACGATAAGCAGCAGATATCTGCAGTTATTTTGTAAATGGGATTATTAGGTTATCATGTTTGTAGGCAGGAATTTGAATGTGCTTGTTGATGTATTTTTGATGCCAGTCACAGTAAGATAAGCTTTATTCTCCTTGTGAATCCGGTTTCATGGCATTTTCAGTAGATAGTGACGTTTCAGGATGAAACAAAACTTTTTGTGTTTTTTTCTGTACAGAAAACTTTATCCTCCTTCCATCTTTATACATTTCACCAGATACACAGACAGATAATGAAATGATCTCCCACAGTTAACCCTTTAAACCTCACCTGCTCCATTAACAGGAGTTTTATCAGAAGATCATTTGGATTGTAAACAAATTAAATTTCCTGAAATGAAACTAATGTGTTTAGATCTTTCTTTACTTCCTGTGTGTCCACTTCCTGCTCAGTCTCCTCTTTAATCATCAGTTTCACCTGTGGCCACGTTATAAAGTTATTCTGTCTGGATGTGTTTTTGTGTTCAGTCTTGTTTTAATGTTTTTGTGTAGTGACTTTATGTGGATTGTTGTTTGTTCACTGCCTGTGTTTTCTTCTGTACCGTGTGATTCTGCTCCGAGCGCTGTGCTGGATTAACGTTTTGTTTCTAATCTTGTTCTGTAATGTTCTTTTTTTAATGAATGAAAGCTTTTATTATAAAATCTTTTCTGTTCTTTTTGGACTAGGTGAAGGCCAATGACGCTGATGTGGGAGAAAATGGAATGGTCACGTACATTATCTCTCAGCCGCCACCCAACGTGCAGCGTCTCCTCACCATCGACCGAAACACCGGCATCATCTACGTCAAAGGTCCAGTGGATCGCGAGGAAGTGAATCTGCTTAAATTCTACGTCCAGGCCAAAGACAATGGACCACAAGCCAAGAGCTCTAAAGCCCTGGTGACAATCACAGTGAAGGACAAGAATGACAATGCACCTTCCATCTGGATCCGTGGATTTGCTCTGGTGGCTCATGAGGATGGGATTGCAAACATTTCTGAGGACATGCCTGTGGGAACCCCAGTGGCTCTGGTGGAAGTGACAGATCGAGACGAGGGTGAAAACGCAGTGGTGACTTGTGTGGTGGCAGGAGATGTACCTTTCCAGCTTCGCTCAGCGTCAGACACAGGAAGTCGGAGGAAGTATTTCCTGCAGACAACAACGCCACTGGATTATGAGAGGGTCAAGGAATACAGGATTGAGATTGTAGCTGTTGATTCAGGGAACCCAGCTCTCTCCAGCACCAACTCGCTAAAGGTCCAAGTAACGGATGTGAATGATAACGCTCCCATTTTCTCACCGTCTACATATGAGGTGAACTTTCCAGAGGAGAATCAGCCAGGCGATAAGGTTTTAGACGTAGTGGCTAGCGATGCAGACAGCGGCACCAATGCCGAGCTCACGTACAATATTATCTTAGACTCAGCAATCAAGGGGCTCTTTGAGATTAACCGCAACACTGGAGAGATCAAAGTGAAGGACCAGTTAGATCGTGAACAGAGAGAACGCTATGAGTTCCATGTAGAAGCATCTGATAAGGGGGTTCCCAGCATGAGGGGAACTGCAACAGTTGTGGTTAATGTGCTCGATCGCAACGACAACGATCCCAAGTTCATGCTAAATGGCTACATGTTTTCCGTGCTGGAAAACATGCCTGCGCTCAGTCCGGTGGGAATGGTGACTGTCACAGATGTAGATAAAGGTGAAAATGCTCAGGTTCACTTATTAGTAGAACCAGACAATGGCAAATTTGTGATTCAGAATGGCACATGCACGATCCTCTCCAGAATTTCCTTTGATCGGGAAAAGGAAAGCACCTACACATTCCGTTTAAAAGCTGTTGATGGAGGCAATCCTCCACGTTCCTCTTATGTGGGAATTACAATAAACGTTCTAGATGAAAATGATAATGCTCCTTACATCACCAAGCCATCCAACTCCTCCTACAAGTTCCTGCCACCACTGACGAGCCCAGACACACGTGTGGAGAAAGTGGAAGCGGAGGACTTTGACACAGGACTAAATGCTGAGTTAGAGTACACCATCATTGGTGGAAACCCTCATGGACTTTTCCGCATTTCTCCTACAGATGGGGAGATTTCCCTTGTCAAAGAATTCACCCGGAAACATAACGGACTCCACCGTCTGGTCGTAAAAGTTAGTGACAAAGGAAAACCTGAGAAGCACACCACAGGGTTGGTCCACGTCTTTGTAAATGAGACAATTGGAAACATCACGATGGTGGAATCACTGGTTGGACACAGTCTGTACACATCTCTGGAAATGGACATTGCCGGAGACCCAGAATACGCTCGTGATCAGCGGGGCAACATCGTGTATGGAAGTCTTGCCGGGATCGCTGGGGTCATCCTGGTCATTGTGGTGGTGGTTGTTATCCGTCACCGTTTGCAAAAGGAAGCCAAGAGTGGATACCAAGCTGGAAAGAAAGAGTCCAAAGATCTTTACACACCCAAACAAGGAACCAAAAGCAGCAAAGGTAAAAAGGGCAAAAAGGGCAAGTCTCCAAAACCACCAAAGTCTTTGGAGGAGGATGAAGAGGCAAGTCATCAGAAAGCCTTAAAATTCAACTTAATGAGTGACAATGATAGTCCCAGGATTCATCTGCCCCTCAATTATCCTCCAGGAAGCCCCGATTTGGGAAGACACTACCGTTCCAACTCCCCTTTGCCCTCTATTCAGCTGCAGCCACAATCACCTTCAGCTTCCAAAAAGCACCAGGCTGTTCAGGATCTTCCAGCTGCAAACACTTTTGTAGGGACCGGAGACAGCAACTCCACCGGTTCTGATCAGTATTCGGATTACAGCTACAAGACCAACCCTCAGAAATACACCACCAAACAGGTAGGAGATCATTTCCAAACCATGGCAGGGTTTCACTCCAATATTCAGTGGACTAAGGGCATGTATTAGAGGCTCGGACTGAAATTGAAACCAAAGCAATCTGAAAAATCTCAAACATGGTGTTTGACCTAATCATTCCTGGTCTGGAATGTTCTTTATTTATGCAAATTACTCTTCATTGATGCTTCATTTTAATGCCACTTCCTGCTTTATATTTATATCTCTTTTGAAATGAAGGACACATCACTGGCTCAGATTGATTTATTTCTACTTGGATTTAGTTTGTGGGTTTTACTGCTTTTTCACTACTTTTACTTCTCTGGTGATAAAAAATACTCAATCAAGGGGCTGCAAAAGGAGGCACAAATTCACGAACTAGGGTGAATAATGTTTAAAAAAGCACACTTAAACACACACACACACACACACACACACACTCACTAACACACTCACTTTGTCTTTCTCTTGAAAAATGACTTTAATTACGTACTCTTCATTTTGTTGGAGCCAGAGTAAATTGTTTGCATAGATTAATAGCAGGTAATTCCTGCTTTCCTCCTCACTCAAGTTCTGCTCGAAATACAACAGTCTCTATTGCACACACACACACACACACACACACACACACACACACACACACAAACAATAATTGTCATTAAAACTACATACAGGTCATTTTAGAGGAAGACTGTAATGGGAATCCGCATCACAAACTTGTGAACACTAAACTGTGAATTGCAAAGATATTTGACTGCTGTAGTTTAATGCTGTGTGTAATTTTGAAGGTTGCAGGCTGTAGTTTAATGCAGGCTGTAATTTTGAAGGTTGCAGGCTGTAGTTTAATTCAGGCTGTAGTTTTATTGGTGCTGATTGTTGGGGAGATGTTGGTGTTTGGAGGAGACGAGCAGAAGAGCAGGATGTATTTACTGAACAAGGCATGAAGAATTTAAATCTTACAATATTTATTAGAACTGTGATTTCTCACATCCTGAGAGTCCTGAGTGTGCGTTGGAGACACGGCGAGACGGAGCTGTGCTTCTGTACGGCTTCAGAGAGCCGAAACAAAAACTCTTTGGAATCATTAGTGAGACGGAGAATGAAGTTTATTTTTGTATTTTTTTATGTACACTGTATATAATGTTTGTACCGAGTTCCTGTGTTACGCTGTTGTTTATTTGTGCACCATGTTCTCAGTATACAGCTTTATAAACGCTGCCGATAAAAAGTCACACCGCATGAATCAGCAGGTCTTAACCGCACGATCCACGTGTTTATTCGTGTAAAATAGGAGAGAAAAAATACAGAGGAAAAGGACAAACGATGAAAAGTGACAGGTTTAAGGTGAGGCCTGGGCGACTGTACCGAGCGTAATGATCTCCTGTCAGATTAAACCACGGGGAGGCTGCAGGGGAAATATGAAGGTAATTGAGTATGCACCATGGGGGTGAGCAGGGTTCATTCACCACACACACACACACACACACACACACACACACACATGCACACGCACACTGTGTGCTGTATAGGCTGTGTGTAATCATGTGTGAGCTGAATGGATTTTAAACTGCACACATTTCTGTTCCATTTCTCCTCATCATGTGATTTATTTTTATTTTCTTTCATTGCTTATTCATGACACTGTATGTTTGTGTGTGTATATTTTTTATAATTAAAAAGCAACTACTATATCAATAAAAATGAGTTGAAATTCTAATCTGGCTGTGTGTTTGTGGATCTGACTGAGCAAAGAGACTGAAATGAAATCTCACGGTACAGTATTCCTATTTTATTCTTCATCATTAACATTACTAACACACACACACACACACACACACACACACACACACACACACACACACATTCTAATCCATTCACACCTACAACATGGCTGGGTCCTGAGAGGCCCATTATTCCATATTCCCTACACTTAACAATCAGGACCACACTAAAAGAGTTGAAACTTCCACACAGGCATGATTCCTTCCTTCTTCCTCTTCTTCCTCTTCAGCGTGTCCTAAATCATTCTTCCTGTCCCTTTCAGTGAAAAACTGCTGACACGATACACTAATAATGTCTTGTATTGAAATTGACTACAATTTTCTCATCATTACTTCCACTGTGGGCGTGTCTCAATCCTCAAATCCTGTACACTATTATGTAGGATACCTCCACACCCCTCAGTCCCCAGTGAAGGTTCTCAGGGGTTCTTTCAATGCTACAGGGTTCAGGAATGTAGAGCTCCAGTTCCACACTGGTTGGAGAACACTTGAGAACTGCTGAGGTTCTGGTGTGTTCTAAAGCTCTGCCTCGTTCCCTATACCCTACACTAAGGGGTGATGAGGAGGTGCAGGTGATGAAGCTGCTGAACTTTCGGCTGTTTTTCTGATCACATAGTGTGAATTATTAACCAGACTCCACCTCTGTCCTCAAACACACACACAACACAAACAGACGCTTAGATTCCACTCTGTCTGCTGTGTGGGCCTCGTCTGTTTGTCTTTCACTTTACTCATTCATCACACACACACACACACACACACACACACACACACACACATATATATATATATACATACAGCCTGGAGAGTGTGTGTGTTTAGCGCAGGTTATGTCTTTGTTCTGCTGTATGTGACTCAATTTTGTCTCTTGCACACACACACACACACACACACACACACACACACCTTTATTCTTTCCCCCGGCCTTACAGACCATTGAAATTCCAACAACGTGTTCTCGTCTTAAGAGCACTGTTGTCTTGGAAACGGAATGGCTGTGTGTGTGTGTGTGTGTGTGTGTGTGTGTGTGTGTGTGTGTGTGTGTGCTGAGTCACAAAGAACAGGTGGAGATGGATTGTAGGTGAAAGAGGATAAACTTGCTAATGGAGACTTCATATTTATATATTCCCACACACGCACACATACACACACACACACACACTCACACTCACTCACACACACACAGCCCTCTGTGTCCCCTTTTATTCTCCTTTTCTTCCTGTGAAAGGAGGATTACTGTACCTTAAGTTCATCATGACCTCGTACAGCTCTGCTGCTCACAGATAACACACACACACACACACACACACACACACACACAGTTCTAACATCGAAACACTTAAAGCTACAGTACTTTGTGTCTTTATAAGGACACAGTTAGGGGGTGTGGCCTACAGTGTGAGAGCGGAGTTTGTACATTAGAGGTTATGAATATTAATAAATGTGTAGCAGAGAGTCTACATCGGAACTTTATTAAAAAGAGATGGAGAGAATGAATCAGGGAAAGACGAAGGAGAGATGGAGAGAGGAATAAGAGGACAAAATGAGTGTAAATGGTTTGTGATGAAGTGATGAATTATTCATGTGTGATCAGTGACACTGCGACACTAATTAAAATAAAAACACTCAGTGGAACAGACAGCACCCGATACCCCCACACACACACACACACACACACACACACCATCCACTCCCTCTCTTACTCCCCCTGGCCCCCCTTTCCACACCTCTCTCCTCCTCCGTCTTCACTCTGACCTCAAACATCAGTTAAAAGGTACTCGTTAGAAACACACACACACACACACACACACACACACACACACACCTCTGTACAGGACTCAGTACCTAAACTTCCCCTCTTTTCCTACACCCTACTTCTGTCCTTTAAGTGTAGTGTTTTCAGTTCAATAATGAGAACTGTGTAGAGTTTATTCACCGGCATCCTTCACCCCCACCTCACACACACGAGATGTGTGAGTGGGTGTGGGCGTGTGTGACTGGGTGTGTGGGTGTGGGTGTGTGAGTGGGTGTGTGTGTGTGGGTGGTTGTGTTTGTGAGTGGATGTTTGAGTGTTTGTGTGTGAGTGGGTGTGGGTTTGTGGGTGTGTGAGTGGGTGGTTGTGTGTGTGAGTGGATGTGTGAGAGGGGTGTGTGTGTGTGTGTGTGTGTGTGTGTGTGAGTGGGTGTGTGTGTGTGAGTGGGTGGTGTGTGTGTGAGTGAGTGTGTGTGTGTGTTAGTGGGTGTGTGTGTGAGTGGGTATGTGAGTGGGTGGTTGTGTGTGTGTGAGTGGATGTGAGTGGGTGTGTGTGTGAGTGTGTGTGGGTGGTTGTGTGTGTGAGTGGGTGGTGTGTGTGTGTGGTGTGTGTGGGTGTGTGTGAGTTGGTGGTTGTGTGTGTGAGTGAATGTGTGAGTGGGTGTGTGTGTGTGGGTGTGTGTGAGTGGGTGGTTGTGTGTGTGAGTGGATGTGTAAGTGGGTGTGTGTAAGTGTGAGTGGGTTTGTGGGTATGGGTGTGTGTGTGTGAGTGGGTGTGTGTGAGTGGATGTGTGTGAGTGTCAGTGTGTGTGTGGGTGTGGGTGTGTGTGTGTGTGAGTGGGTGTGTGAGTGTGTGTGGGTGTGGGTGTGGGTGTGTGTGTGTCTCCTCAGTTTCTTAGTCAGATTCTGCTCTTGCTCTTGAGGATCTAACTCCATTTCAGAATCTCCTGTTTGGATTTTGGTTCTGGTTTTAGTTCTGGTTGGTGATTTGAAACTAGATTTACTAACTTGTGTTAATTGTATTTGTTCTGCAGGTTCTGGTTCTGAGTTTTGTTCTACTTGAGTTTATAGTCTAATATTTTTGGACACAACGAAGATTCTCAGGTTCTTGTTTTGGATGTGATTTCAGAGGTTGTGTTGTGTCTGTAGTTCTTGTTGTAGTTCTTTATCTAAAGGTAATTCTAAAACCAGTTCTTTTTCATTTTGGATCTGTTTTAGGATTCACTTCTGCAGCTGGACCTGCTTCTGATCTACTCAGTGATGCGTATTTAGTTTTGTTTGTAGATCTGTTTTAACCCGAATACTGTAACTGTTTCACATTCGGTTCTGCTGCAGGTCTGGGGAGTGTGTGTGTGTGTGTGTGTGTGTGAGGTGGAGAACAGTGTTCTAGTTTCTATAATTGTTCAATTGACTGGCACTTAATGATGATGTCATCAAACTGCGTCTCTACAAAAAGCATATAAAGATTATTAAGTGTCTTAGTCTCATAACACTCCTCATTCAGCAAGTATTACACACACGCACACACACACACACACACACACACACACACACACACACACACACACACACACACACAGCTGTATTTGAATGGTGGTTCCACAGATGCCTCTGTAGATCTTAGAATCATATTCATCACAAAAAGCAGTTTCTAAAGTCACATTTTCCAGAACCAGAGTAAAATTATAACAGGACACAGAAACAGGCAGCAACTAGAACTGGACCTAATACACATATAATCAGAGCTAGAACCAGATTTAATCCTGAATAAGTACCAAACAAGAACCATCACTGACTGGGTCAGAAAGAGAACCTGCTCCAGAACCCCAGGTAGATTCAGAAGCAGAAACAGCAATTGAAATTAATACAGTGAGTAACTCGGACACAAAGCAGATTTATTTACAAAAAACAGAACTAGAGCTGGTACTGGAACCAGAACTGGACACCTAGAACTATACACATATACCAATCTGGATTTATCAGGACAAAAACTAGAACCAAAATCAAAACCATAGTTTAAATTAGAATTATAATTAAAACTCAGAACCAGAACCTGTGACTTCCTGTTTCTTTCATGGTAATGTATCGCCACAGCAACGCAAACAAACATCACCAACTGTCTACAAATACCACTACATGCGTGCACACACACACACACACACACACACACACACACACACACACACACACACACAGAGGCACTCACATAAATCACACTTACACAAATACACCATATGCTAGCAGCCTGACACAATCACAACACACACCTGTTTCGTGGACAGGCAGCCAGTTCAGGGGTCAGAGGTCACTCAGGGTCACCTGCAGCTCTCTCTCTCTCTCTCTCTCTCTCTCACACACACACACACACACACACACACAGCCATTTTATTTTTTCAGCTTTTATGGAAACTGTTCTACATATTCATATACCCTTGAAGTGTGTGTGTGTGTGTGTGTGTGTGTGTGTGTGTGTGTGTGTGTGTGTGAGATAGTAATGAACATCTGCTCTTAGCGTGTTCTCTGGTTGCTGATTAGACCTTCCATCTGACGCACGCCAAGACATCTCCACACCAGTGTGTGTGTGTGTGTGTGTGTGTGTGTGTGTGTGTGTGTGTGTGTGTGTGTGTTAGACTATTGTTAGTTGGCAAGCTTTAATTACTGTCTATGCATTCTGTCACAACCATTTACATATTATCACCCCCCCAATACACACACACACACACACACACACACACACACACCAAAAGTGTGAGGTTTAAAATAGAAATATCAAAGAAAGAGAGATGAACTACTGTGTTCAAAATCCACATGTAAGGAAAATAACCAAATAACCAAGAGAGAAAGAGAGAGAGAGGCAGGAGAGAGAGAGAGAGAGAGAGAGAGAGAGAGAGAGAGAGAGAGAGAGAGAGAGAGAGAGAGAGAGAGAGCGAGAGAGAGAGAGAGAGAGAGAGAGAGAGAGAGAGGCAGGAGAGAGAGAGAGAGCGAGAGAGAGAGAGGCAGGGAGAGAGAAAGAGAGAGAGAGGCAGGGAGAGAGAGAGAAACATCTTACACCTCATCACATTGCCATTATTATTATTATTATTATTATTATTATTATTATTATTATTATTATATTAGTGTTCACTGAAGAAAACAAAAAATGTTTTCTTCATACAATAAGAGGTGTGTGTGTGTGTGTGTGTGTGTGTGTGTGTGTGTGTGTGTGTGTGTGTGTGACTCATAGCTCATTCCTTAAGCAGAGCAGCAGTGGGATCCTGAGGGGTTTAATTAGGTGTCGTCTTTAATGTAGTGCCCTTGGAGATTAGGCAGGACGGAGAGCGTACGGTGGATTCTCCCTACCAAAACGCTCTGCTAGCATCCTTTAATTAACACAATACACACACACCCACACACACACAAATCTTTCTCTCGCTTATAAATGAGTGTGTCCATGCGGCTGTGGTATTGCTGTATGACAGATGAGCTCAGCTTCAAACTTTATCTCTCCCTCGCTGTCGTAAACACTGCACAATAAACAGGGGGGTGGAGTAGAGGAGTGCAGCTCAAACAGAACCTGAAATTTTAAATACACCAAATACATATATTGTGAAATAAATAAAAGCACCCACACTGGAGTCTCCTTCCATTTCTCTTACATACAGAACCTGTCAGTAGTTTGGCCGTTTCTTCTCCTTTCTTTCTTTATATTACAGTGGAATCCGCTTATCTCGACCTCGGTTATCTCGACAACCCTATTAAGTCGACGTTTTTGAAGTGGAACCGCCAAATTCTCGCTTTGTCTTAGCATTTTTTAGCGGTTATGTCGATTCTTTTATGTCGCTGAACCCTAATATCTCGAGCACAAGGGGGGGCAAATTTGCCATTTAACATCGGTTATCTCGGTGCAGCCGCAGAAGAACTCGCGAAAGTGGCGGAAAAATCGAGCCTTACAGATGCTACAGGTGTTTGTATTGTATACTGGTGAATCTCTGCTGTTAGTTAGTGCACATATGCCTTTTGTTGTTAAATGTTATGCGATGAACGGGAGGCGAAAGCCGCGCTTGGCGGCGCGGAACGTGGGATGAGCAGCAAAAGCATAGAATGAACACCGGCAGGATCGGGGGGGGGTGGGGGGGGGGAATCCGCGGTGCGCTTTGGGAAGAAAAAAACAGCCGTTGAGAGAGTGCCGTGGTGAAGACACGTACCGGGATACGCATGAGCGATAACAACGACCGCCGTGAACCAACATATACCAACAATAACGGACAGTGAGAGTGTGGAAGTTTAAATAGGAGCTGGTGATGATGATAAACGAGCACCATATGTGCGCGATTGAAGCGGAGCTTCAGAGAAAGCGGCCGAGAAAGCACCTGACACGCTGAAGGGGGCCGAAGGGGGCGTGGCAGGTGGATTCCTGACAGATAAACATGTACTGTATGTATTTTTATAGCATGCCTTCTTCAAACAAATCGCGGCAACGCTGTTGTGTAAAAACCCCTTCAAAAAACACGTGCATGCACATTCTCATTTATTAACGCACATCATGTACATAAAGAAATTTCAAGCATGTTAATATACTGCCGCCATTTTGATTTTCGTTTATCTCGATGCTTTTTGGCGTCCCCTAGGACATCGACATAACCGGGTTCCACTGTATTTTCAACATTGTACATTAATATTGAAGGATCCAGACTATGAAAGAACACGTCTTTCAGATGCCAAAATGTTTTATATTTTATTTTATATTAAAGGTGTTGAGTGCTTGTTTGGCTGCTTTTCATTCACTCTCCGGTCCAACTCATCCCAAACCATCCCACCTGGATTTAGATCCCTCCATCACTCCCCTTCGTGAACAAGTAGCTCTTACAGAACCTAGACGTGTATTTGGGGTCGTTGCGCTGTTGGAAAATAAATCAACTAAAGTAGTCAAGTAGACTTTATTGTCATTTCTACCATCTACAGTGCAGTACACAGTGAAACAGAACAACGTTTCCCCAGGAGCACAGTGCTCCATCAACAACACACATTAACAAAAGGAACATAGAACTACACAGATCTTCAAAACTAACAACACAAAAAGCACATGTGCAACATCTGGTGCAAAAAAAAATATATAAAAAAGACAACATCAGACAAGAGACAACAGGAGAAAAGGAAAATCAGTAACACAGTAGCATTGACTATAGAAGGTTGTGTAAATGGCTTGTCCAAATACAAGTCAAGAATAAATACTGTACATGTAAACATTTGGCTGGATGTAAACCTTTGGTTTGGCTGAAGTACGTAAACAGCAGTTTGTGTGTGTATCAGTCCAGTTCCTTCATCTTGAGGAGTCTGATGGCTTGTGAAAAGAAACTGTTACACAGTCTAGATTTAAGGCCTGAATGCTTCTGTACCTCTTTCCAGATGGCAGGATTGTAAAGAAAGGGTGTGTGTGTGTGTGTGTGTGTGTGTGTGTGTGTGTGTGTGTGTGTGTGTGTGTGTGTGTGATCAGCCACAATACTGTTGGGTTTACAGATGCAGCGTGCGGTGTAAGTGTCCATGATGGAGGGAAAAAAGACCCCCATAATCTTCTCCGCCATCCTCACTATCCTCTGTAGGGTCTTTCCTTCCAAGATGGTGCAATTCCCAGACCAGGCATTGATGCAGCTGCTCAGGATGCTCTCAGTGGTCCCTCTGTAGAAGATCTCACTAAGTGTAAACAAGATGGAATGGCTGCATGTAGCTGCAGAATGGTGTGGAAGCCATGCTGGTTAAGTGTGTCCTTAATTAAGACTAAATCACCAGCAGTGTCAGCAGCAAAACTTCCTCCTCCATGTTTCACAGTGGTCCTTCTCTCTTGAGATATTTCTGCCACAAACTCTGAGAAAAATTTATGTAAACTTGTGATTTCCAAAACTGGTCATTCTAATAAATGTATCCTCTGCAGCAGTAGCTCTTGGTCTGCCTTTCCTGTACAGTCCTCATTAAACCGTGTTTCATCATAGGGTTTGATGTTTTTGGAGACTGCACTTGGTGATATATTTAAAGTTCTGAGATGTTTCAGATTGACTGAGCTTCATTTCTTAAAGTAATGATGGATCTTTTCTCTTTCCTTATCTGAGTGTTTCTTAACACAATCTGGATTTGTACAGTAGCAGCACTAATAGTGATATTGACTCTGTACTCACACTTTCCTCTGCACAACACAACTGATGCTCTAAAGCACAATAAGAAATGTAAGAAATGTGACTCTTTTCACATGAACTCTTGATAAGACCATTTCCAGGTGACACCTCAGAAGCTATAAAGATAAGATAAGATAAAATATACCTTTATTCGTCCCACAGTGGGGAAATTTCTTAAAATAAAGATAAATGGAACTACTTTGATTCTACTGCTTGAGATATTATTATGTTTTTCATCATTTAGATTCTTAATATTAATGAACCAAGTTGAAAATAATACAAATAAAAAAAACTACTGAAGGAGAAGCTGTGTGTGTGTGTGTGTGTGTGTGTGTGTGTGTGTGTGTGTGTGTGTGTGTTTCACTCTATGTGGGTGTGTGTGTCATTGTATGTGTATGTGCGTGTGTCAGTGTATGTGTCTATGTGTGTGTGTGTGTGTATTTGTGTATTTGTGTCAGTATATGTGTGTATATGTGTGTGAGTGTCAGTGTATGTGTGTGTATGTGTGTGTGTGTATGTGTGTGTGTATGTGTGTATGTGTGTGGTCTGTCTTGACACCAAAGATGTAGATTTTGTTCTCTCCTTTCTCACAGTGTGACAGAGCTGAAGATATTTAAGTGTTTGAGGAAAAAAAGACACACAGACACACACACACACACACACACACACACACACACACACAGCCCCAAAGGCACTCTTGAAAGCATGACATTTATCCGCTCTGCCTCTGAAGCATTCACATTTACACTCTTAAATCTGCCCTCTGTTCTTCCTGATCTGTGTGTGTGTGTGTGTGTGTGTGTGTGTGTGTGTTACAAACATGCATAAGTATTGGCAGTCACATAAAACACTGTACTCTCACTTCAATGCTGAATAGCTGAATAATAGTGTAATTCATTGTGATTACTGAATGTGTATTGTACTGTACTGAACTGTACTGAACTGTACTAACCTGTACTGAACGGTACTGAAATGTACTGTACTAACCTGTACTGAACGGTACTGAAATGTACTGAACTGTACTGTGTCTCAGTGATCTCTGTTAGTGAAACATTAGTCAGTCTCTGCTGGCAGAAAATCTTACTACACTCAGCTCCTTGTATTATAGGGCTTTATAATGGTATGTGAAGTATAAGGGTATGTGTTGAGGTGTAAAGGTATGTGTTTGGCTATGTGTTGAAGTTTAAGGGTATGTGTTGGGGTATAATGTATGTGTTGGGGTATGTGTTGTAGTTTAGGGGTATGTGTTGTGGTATGTGTTGGGGTATAAGGGTATGTATTGGTGTATAAGGGTATGTATTAGGTTATGTGTTGGGGTGTATGTATTGTGTTATGTGTTGGGGTATAAGGGTATGGGTTAGGGTATAAGGGTATGTGTTGGGGTATGTGTTGGGGTATAATGTATGTGTTGGGGTATAAGGGTATGTGTTGTGGTTTATGTGTTGGGGTATAAGATTATGTGTTAGGGTATAAGGGTATGTGTTGGGGTATGTGTTGAGGTATGTGTTAGTATAAGGGTATGTGTTAGGGTATAAGGGTATGTGTTAGGGTATCTGTTGGGGTATGTTTTGGGGTATAATTATTTGTTGGGTTTAAGGGTATGTGTTGGGGTATGTGTTGGGGTATAAGGGTATGTGTTGGGGTATAAGGGTATGTGTTAGTATCTGTTGGGGTATGTTTTGGGGTATAAGGGTATGTAGGGGTATCTGTTGGGGTATAAGGTATGTGTTGGGGTATCTTTGGGGTATAAGGGTATGTGTTGGGTTTAAGGGTATGTGTTGGGGTATAAGGGTATGTGTTGGGGTATGTTTTGGGGTATAAGGGTATATGTGTTGGGGTATGTGTTGAGGTATAAGGGTATGTGTTGAGGTATAAGGGTATGTGTTGGGGTATCTGTTGGGGTATGTTTTGGGGTATAAGGGTATGTGTTAGGGTATAAGGGTATGTGTTAGTATGTGTTAGTATAAGGGTATGTGTTAGAGTATGTGTTGGGATATGTTTTGGGGTATAAGGGTATGTGTTGGGGTATGTGTTAGGGTATAAGGGTATGTGTTGGGGTATGTGTTAGTATAAGGGTATGTTGGGGTATGTGTTGGGATATGTTTTGGGGTATAAGGGTATGTGTTGGGGTATGTTCTGGGGTATAAGGGTATGTGTTGGGGTATGTGTTAGGGTATAAGGGTATATGTTGGGGTATAAGGGTATGTGTTGGGGTATGTGTTAGTATAAGGGTATGTGTTGGGGTATGTGTTAGGGTATAAGGGTATGTGTTAGAGTATGTGTTGGGATATGTTTTAGGGGTATAAGGGTATGTGTTGGGGTATGTGTTGGGATATGTTTTAGGGGTATAAGGGTATGTGTTGGGGTATGTTTTGGGGTATAAGGGTATGTGTTGGGGTATGTGTTGGGGTATAAGGGTATGTGTTGGGGTATGTTTTGGGGTATAAGGGTATGTGTTGGGGTATGTTTTGGGGTATAAGGGTATGTGTTGGGGTATAAGGGTATGTGTTAAAAGTAAAGTGTGTTTGTCCTGATTCTGTCCTTCATCCATTATTCTGAGTTTTCATTTGGACTTGTATATTTTTACAGTGATTTGTATTCAGAGCTTCAACTAAATTTTATAGATAAACCTCACACTTTATAACAGCAAAGATCCAAAGATTTTATTGGATTTCATAATAAAATTCAGAAAATCTTTCTCTATACCCCCTTTACCCCCGACTCTCTACCCCTTCTATACCACCCTCTCTCTCACACTCACTTTACCCCCTCTCTACCCCCTCCATACCACTCCCCTCTCTATACCACCCCTCTCTAACTCTCACTTTACCGCCTCTCTCTACCCCCTCCATACCACTCCCCTTTCTATACCCTCCTCACTCCCCACCCTCTATACACCCCTCTCTCACTTTACCCCCTCTCTATACACCCCTCTCTCACACACCACCCCCATACCCCCTCTCTCTTACTCTACCTTCCCCTTCCTCTATATACCCCCTGCTCTCTCTCACTCTACCCTCTCTCTTTCTCTCTCTCTCTCTCTCTCTCTCACTCACTCTTTCTACACTTCTCTATACCACCACCCCTTCCTCTCTCTCTCTCTCACTCTTACCTCTCTCTATACCACCACCCCTCTCTCTTACTCTACCTCCCCTCAATCTATATACCCCACTGCCTCTCTCACTCTACCCCCTTCCTCTCTCTCTCTCCTCACCTCTCTCTATACCACCACCCCCTCTCTCACTCTACCTTCCCCTCTCTCTCTATATACCCCCCTGCTCTCTCTCACTCTAGCCCCATTAATATCAAGTCTGCCTCCTACATGAATAAGGCCATAGTTATTGTCTTATTTATTGCCAAATCGTAATGGTGCTAATGAAGAATCGACTGGTGATGTGAAGGTTAATGAGATAGCGAAGGACTTTGGTATTGCCGTAGACATGGTACTGCTACAACCCGCGTGGGCGAGGCTTTAAGCTACACTGAGTTGCTCGTGTGAAGAGGGAGCGGTGTGGGTTGACCCAGGCAGTGGCCGAGGCTGTACAGCCAGAGCTGAGCGGGTGCTTCATGAGGCTGAGCTTGAAGTCGATGTACCTGAAAAGCAGACGGGTTCTGCTGTAACTGAGACTAAAACAGACAACGAAGAATCAACTGATCAGACTGAAGAAGACTGTTTCACAAGAGGTGGTGGATTCAAAATAACAGAAGGATTTTGATAAGGATTATGAGGATCTGTGTGCTGAAGATGATGAGGTGGCTGCAGAGCATATGCTTGAAGGTAGGACAAAATTCTATTCAATCCAACAGATTTTGACAATACAAAAGGCTTCATAAGCCCAATATAGAGTCGTTTTTTCTGGATCTAAAGATATTTTTGATATCTTGTACTGTAGTGATGAGAAAGGCTGCTTTTGATGAGCTTGACAGACCAAAACTATGTCGGTTTAAGAAGCTACTGTGTGATGTAAGTAAGTATTTTACACTAAAAAGGTAAAAAGTGAGGTTGGTTTGGCTGCATGTGATATGATTCTGTAATTTACTACTGAGTTAATACATAAATTTTTCATGGCACCGCTGAGATTTTAGACACTAAATATCAATGGGTGTTGTGATGTTGTGAAAATGTGTAGTTTATTTGTTAATGTTAAGACATTAAGGCCAGCAGAGTTTTTCTTAAAGAGACTCATACAGAAGTGGATAACTGAGTGCATTGGCTGAGTGAATGGAAGGGAGAGGCCATATTAAGTCATGGTTCCAGTGTTAGTGAAGGTGTTGCAATTCTTCTTGAGCCTGAATATAAGGAACAACCTGTGAGGGTTTTTGAATTAGTTCTGGGTCGATTGCTGCATGTTGATGTTACGGTTCATGGCCTTAATTTTTCACTTTTTAATGTTTTTACCCCCAACAATTGTTCAGAACTAATATATTTTTTCATAAAACTTACACCTGCTCCAAGTGATGTTTCTCAGTATAGGATGTTTGTTGTTGCTGGAGATTTTAATTGCACTATAGATCATACACTAGACAGAAACCTGAAGAACCCCACAGTCAATCAGCAGATTTACTTCAAACTTTAATAAATGATCATCACCTTGAAGATAGTCGGAGAGAAACCATTTTTTAAACTAAACATAGTTTAGGGTTAATATACTTGGGTTAAAGTTCATTCTAATCTGGTATCTGGATCCTGGCTTGATAGAATCTACATGCAAAATACTATAGAGATAATTTCTTTATTAGTTGTATTTCTCTCACTTCTTTATCTGATCATCTGTATATGTCTGAAGTTCCACTGCACAGAGAACTGTTCAACAAACATTTGGAAATTTAGCAGCAAATGTTTGCAGGTCACAATATTGTGCCCTCTTTTACACTTTTTTGGGAGAGTTGGGGAGAGAGAGAGAGAGAGAGAGAGAGAGGGGAAAATATAATATACATCCCTGTCAGTGGTAAAGTGCAAATTAAACTTTTTTGCCAAAGTTATACTGCCTACAATAAAAGCATCCTGGAAAATAAGGTGAGCGATTAAACAGGACATCCTTCATATTGATATTGAAGAAGATGGGATAGAGATTGCTGAAGTTCTAGAACAAAATAAGTCTCTTTTACGGAATCTCATAGAAGAAAGAACACAAGAGTTTACATCTTATAGCAACATTGATGCTTCAACATACTTCTTTTTTAATCTAGAGGAGAAGATTGTAAAATAAAGACTTTGTGTCATTTGAAACTGCCAGATGGAAGAGAAGTGACTGACGATGGTGATATTATTTCCCCTACACTGTCCTTTTATGAGGATCTTTACAAAGCTGAACTCTGCGATGCTAAAATGGCTGATTCTTTACTTAAGGCTGTACCATGTCTTGTAGAAGATTAGAAAAAAAGGACTTGACCAACCTTAAATGAATTGACTGTAGCTGTTCATGAACTTGCTCCAGGTAAAGCTCCAGGATTAGATGGACTACATGCAGAATTCTACAAGCCGTTCTGGACAGTTTTGTTTTCAGTCTTCTTGGAGTGCTTAGATAAAGGTACATTTCCTGTAAACCTTCAGAGGGCAATGATGGTTTTGAGGGTTTTAAAATGCTAGGAGTGTTTTTTAAGACTAGATCACTACATGCTAAAAAACTGGGAAGATCTATTTGACAAATTTTCGGGTCGTCTACAGAGGTGGCCATGGATTCTTCCCCAGTTGTCATATAGAAGGGCTACAAGAGCTTATAGAAGAACAATTAGAAAAAGAGAGTGTTATCAGATATGTATAAAATCAGATTGTTATGAAGATATCAAACACAGACATGACACATAATAGAAGGAATATCTTTATGTTCCTGATAATCTTATATAACGGTCCCATTCCTAAATCTTCTGGAGACTTACAGTGAAGGACACTGCATTGTGTGTTAGACACAAACAAGTTTGTATTCAAGATTAAAACAAGTGTCTCATCTTGTTGCATTTTTGTTCTGTACTAGAGACTATTATATATATTTTCACTTTTTTTACTGAATGTTCTAGATTGGTACCACTGTTTGCTCTATTGGAAAGAACACTTGGAAACCTGGTTTTGTCTTTGATAAGATACTTTTTATTAATGGATGCAAGTATTTAAAAGCACACAGAGAGAAGTGCACGTCAGCAAACTTTATAGTTGGCCAAGCGAAACTAGCCATTTGGAAAATTCATAGAACGGCTGCTGAAGGGCAACATAAATGCATGTTAATTTTTTACTGCCTTAGTTGAGTCTAGAATCAGAATGGAACATAAATTGTATCAAATCACAGTCACAATGTGAAGAAGAGACTATATCATTTAACTTGTGATATATTACAATTTTAAATATTTTTTATTTATTGAGGATTAAAATAATGTTATTGTGTTTTGTAGTACTATAAGTGGTCATTTGTATTTCGAGGTTTCAAATGTTAATTAAAGTGGTTAAAAGTCAAA